>NC_136273.1:67234202-67333122 GCF_964187855.1 Myxine glutinosa
TCTCTCGCCGTCTCTCTCTCTCCGTCTCTCTCTCTCCGTCTCTCTCTCTCCGTCTCTCTCTCGCCATCTCCCTCTCGCCATCTCCCTCTCGCCATCTCTCTCTCTCGCCATCCTCTCTCTCTCGCCATCTCTCTCTCGCCATCTCTCTCTCTCGCCATCTCTCTCTCGCCATCTCTCTCTCGCCATCTCTCTCTCTCTCGCCATCTCTCTCTCTCTCTCGCCATCTCTCTCTCTCTCGCCATCTCTCTCTCTCTCGCCATCTCTCTCTCTCTCGCCATCTCTCTCTCTCTCGCCATCTCTCTCTCATCTCGCCATCTCTCTCTCTCTCGCCATCTCTCTCTCCTCTCGCCATCTCTCTCTCTCGCCATCTCTCTCTCTCTCTCGCCATCTCTCTCTCTCGCCATCTCTCTCTCTCTCTCGCCATCTCTCTCTCGCCATCTCTCTCTCGCCATCTCTCTGTCTCTCTCTCTCGCCATCTCTCTGTCTCTCTCTCTCTCGCCATCTCTCTCTCTCGCCATCTCTCTCTCTCGCCATCTCTCTCTCTCTCGCCATCTCTCTCTCTCTCGCCATCTCTCTCTCTCGCCATCTCTCTCTCTCTCTCGCCATCTCTCTCTCGCCATCTCTCTCTCGCCATCTCTCTGTGTCTCTCTCTCGCCATCTCTCTGTCTCTCTCTCTCGCCATCTCTCTCTCTCTCGCCATCTCTCTCTCTCTCGCCATCTCTCTCTCTCTTGCCATCTCTGTCTCTCTTTATTGCCATCTCTCTGTCTCTCTTTATTGCCATCTCTCTGTCTCTCTTTATTGCCATCTCTCTGTCTCTCTTTATTGCCATCTCTCTGTCTCTCTTTATTGCCATCTCTCTGTCTCTCTTTATTGCCATCTCTCTCTCTTTATTGCTATCTCTCTCTCTCTCTCTCCTCTCTTTATTGCCATCTCTCTCTCTCTCTCCCTCTCTCCATCTGTCCATCTGTCCATCTCTCCATCTCTCCATCTCTCCATCTCCCCATCTCCCCATCTCTCGTATCCACTGCAGCAGTTTGTTGGTATTAACAGGAAATGATGGGATTGTGTCACCTCTCATCTATGGATATTTCCTATATTTTAGTGAGTCACATCCTGGAACACAACAATTATTGTTAACCATTTTGTAATTGTCCTCAGTTTGATTCTCTTGTTTCGATGCTGCAAATTGTGTTGAAAAGAGTATTTTATTTCGTCCTGCAAAGGCATGTTCAAAGTGCCCTGATCAGCGGAATCGAGTCGATGAAAGCGAATACACAGTGCATGCATGAATGGGCATTGATGGGTGTTCCCGACATATTTCAAAAGTCCTGTGTTATCCAGGGGTTTCAGTTGTGGATTTTTTTTCCACACTGAATGAGGTTTAGGTTAAACTTCAAAAATCATGATGAACACCTTGCCCTACATTTAACATCACGACGGAAATATTAATGAGCTGCCCTTCACTTAAAATAACACTAAAGGAGGTTTTTCTACCAAATTGCAATTTTGCATTCTTCCTGGACCTCTTAAGACCTCAGCGGTCTTGTTTTCAATACCCTTGTGAAACCTTATGAAGCACACATGGCAAACTTCTGGCAATTAATACTTCAACTAGTTTTGCCCCAATCTCAGTCTGTTAGGTTGACTCGTCCAATGAGACCGCCCCTCCACCCCGCTCATTGCTTTGTTGATACCAAATGGGCGTCATCGATATAAAAACGGTTTTTTGTTATATTTTATACTCTTTCCTTGTCTGCATGCTTGTATTGAATAGTTCCCTGCTTCTTGTTGTTATTTAGATTTTTCTCAATCCCCATTGGCACATTTGTGAAAAACTGGTTGTAATAATTGACCATTCTTATGGGATTGGTGAACCCAAATCGGCATGGATTTGATCCACATTTGAAGATGTAAGTCAGAGTAGTCACTTGATCCCTCCACTGCCAGAAAGATGTGTGTGGACAATTGTATATCTACCAATGAAGAGGGCAAGCGATGATAAGACAATTCATAAAAGACGATCATTTGTACTTCAATTTTGAATCGTTGCTACCTTCCCTGGCACAAAGGTTGCCTCAATATGGAGATTAAGTGGTCGGACTTGGTGGCAAGCAGGGCAAAATATTTGATCTTTTCAAAGCTTATGACTTCTGAGAGCTTCTTTTTTTTTTTTTTTTTTTTTTCTTTTTTGTATACTGAATCGAGGCTCGTGAAAGAGCTGACATTTACTTCACAAACAGATCAACCAGACAAACAAAATATATAAAAAGAGTGAGCGGAAGACAAGAGAAAGGGAAGCACACAAACACTTGAGAGCACACAACATTTAAGAGCAGGGAGATGTGTGGGAGGGAGAGGGCTTGGGGGGAGGAGGTGTGGGAAGGGGGGGGGGGGGGGGGGTGGGAGAAGTATAAAACACAAGGACACCAAGGACTTCCAGGACAGAAGTTGGTATTTCAAAAAAGTGGAATTGGGGTGTAATTAGCAGGGATAGAAAAGATCAAGGTTTTGGATGGGGGAAGATAAGAGATGGTGGTGAACAGCTGTTTTAAAGACCTGGAGGGTGGAGTGGGATTGAAGAGAGTGAGGGAGTTTGTTCCAGAGGTGGGAGAAAAGAGGAGTGAAGGTGAGCAGAGAGTCTTGATTTTGGCAGTTTAACCATAAGAGGGTTGCAGGCAGATCTTGTGCGACCTGTAGGAATATTTGCGGGACAGAGCCCAGAGAGAGCTGGGGGGGCAAGGCCAGAGAGGAGTCGGTAGAAGACGGAAAGACCACCAACCTGCCTGCGGTGAGTGAGTGAGAGGCCCTTGGAGTTAGCTTCATCGCGGGAGATTCCAATGATTCTGAATGCTTTGGTTTCAACAGCGTGAAGACGAGCTAGGTGTGAGGCAGGAGCACCAGCCCAGAGGGGAGAGCAGTATTCCATTGAGCTGCGGATGAAAGCCTTGTATGTGGTGAGGAGCTCAGGTGTGCCAAGGAAGGACTTCGCACGACGGAGGATGCCCAGTCGGCGACTGGCTTTGGAGGCCAGATTTGAAATGTGGTTTTCCCAGGAAAGATCATAGCACATAGTGAGACCCAAAAGCTTGAGTGACAGAACTTCTTGGAGAGGATTATTCAGAAAGTGGATGGGAGGGTTGTCCAGTCGGTCTTTTCAGAGAGACATCGTAAGAGTGTGAGATTTGTCAGGATTGAAAGACATGTTCCACTTGTTTGCCCAGTCTGTGATTTTGTCCAGACTCACCAAAATGACCAATGTTCCTCGATATGGCATCCCACACCCGTCTCTGATGGTCACATTTGAAGAAGCTTGTTTGCAACAAATGGAATTTGATATGGTCATCATAAAAACTCCTCACCTCTCAAATCGATTCAAACTGATGCCTTTGAAGGAGTGAAGTGATTGCACTCTAATGGAGAAAAGTTACACTTTCAGAAATCCCCCTTCTTGTTTTGCATAATCGTAAGAACTGAAACGAATGCAACATTTCACAAATCACCTAATCCTCGTGAGTTCCTACTACAAAATCTGTCCGTCACCGTGTGCAGTACCGATTGTTCCCTATTGTTTTTGAGTATATTAGTTTCCCAAGGAACTGCTTGTATATTGATGAGATGAACGGGTGTTTTTTTTTGATACAATGGACAAAATTGCTTGGAAATTTGACCTTGATGGTTGCTTTTGCTTGGAAATGAAAGAAGCATCGAGCAAACCAGGATCAAGTTGGGAAACTTGATAAATTTTTATTTTAATGGCCAAGACAAATTGACAGTCTGCTTTGCAATCCAGTTGATCATCTTTCTCATGAGATTGAGCAGAAGTTGTTATCCTAATCATTCTCTACAGGATCCTCGATTACGATAAATGTCCATGATTAACCGAATTAAGTTTTTATTAATTTTTTAATTTTTTAAAGATGCCTTTCAAACACCAATAAAAGTCTAGCTCATGCAGTGTGTTACGCCCCCCCCCCCCCCTTCCTCTGGTCTCGGTGGACCTCCGAACCCCGAGAGGGTCCCCGGCAGAAAGATGTGTTATCCCTGGTTGAAACCCAGCAAATAACGTCCCTCAATGGAACCAGCAAATGAAACAGCCGAACCAATGATGCAACCACACCAAGTTATAAACAACCCATACTATATTATAAATCACACACGAGCCATACAGCAATGGGGCAATCAACCCTACTTTCAAATCTTACGATAATATCCTTGTCAAGCCCCTTAACCCCACTCACGGCACCTCCCCCAATGTCTCTGCTCTCCTCCAAGGTGAAGTCCCAATGTCTCTGTGCGCTCCCGCGATCGGGGAGTCAAGGCCCGGTGGTCAATTGAGGCGTGGACGAGCGAGACGGCCCCGAGGTCACGTGCTCAGCCCCCAGCCCCCAGCAGCTCAGCGGTGGCGAGGAACCTCCCAAAGATGCGCTTCCTCCCGCGATCGGGGAGTCAAGGCCCGGTGGTCAATTGAGGCATAGATGAGCGAGACGACCCCGAGGTCACGTGCTCAGCCCCCAGCAACACAGCGGTGGCGAGTAACCTCACAAAGATGCGCTCCGACGTACACGTTGCGGTTCAACCCGCGAGCCTCCGTATAATTCTCACGTGTCCCTTTCTGGCACAGCCGTTCCCGGCAATCCACCAGGGAATAATGCCCAACCGACACGACGAGAGCCTGTTCACTGCCGGGTGCTCGCGTGGCCAAGATGGCGGACGGCTTTCGCTCCAACCCGGATTATCAAGGCCTGGATCCTCCGGAACCTCAATGAGAATACCCGACGACACCGGCTCCACGCACTCCGGCAATATTTCTTATCGACCGAACTTCCCTTCAAGGACGCAAAGTTCCCTCGCCCAGTACGTCGAACGCTCGGCCCAGAGATTCAACCACCACGTCTCTTTTTTCCTTCGCTCCACCTCTTACGGTCTCGATCCGGATTTCCGGCCACATTTTACCAGGAGCGCTTTTAAATCTTTTACTCACAACAACCCTTTCCCTTAAGTCACAATAAGCATACTATCTAGAATACTTTGAACCAGCAACAATACTCATAACAACAATCATTAAGGCCGAGTCCGTAACAAGTGCTAATGGCTTTTTGGGGTGGGGTGGGGTGAGGTGAGGTGCAATGCTAATGGTTTAGTGTGGGAGGGGCATGCAGTGCTAATAATTAATTGGGGTGGGGGAGGGGCATGCAGTGCTAATAATTAATTGGGGTGGGGGAGGGGCATGCAGTGCAAATAGTTAATTGTAGTGGGGGAGGGGAATGCAGTGCTAATAGTTCATTGGGGTGGGGGAGGGGCAGCATGCATTGCTAATAGTTTATTAGAGTGGGGGAGCGGCATGCAGTGCTAATAATTAATTGGGGTGGGGGAGGGACGTGCAGTGCTAATAGTTTATTGGGGGTGGGGGGAGGGGCAGCATGCATTGCTAATAGTTTATTGGGGGGTGGGGGAGGGGTGAACATTGCTAATAGTTTACTGGTGATGGGGGGAAGGATGAGCATTGCTAATAGTTTACTGGTGATGGAGTTAGGGGGGGAGGGATGAGCATTGCTAATAGTTTACTGGTGATGGGGGGGAGGGATGAGCATTGCTCATAGTTTACTGGTGATGGGGGGGAGGGATAAACAACAACAAAAACAACATGCATTTTGAGGCCATTTTCCCTGCCAGTGCGGGGGGGTTAGCCTTGCCGTCCCCATGACAATCTTCTCCATTTTGCCCTATTTTCTGCATCTCTCCTTGTTAACCCCCTTGCCCGCATTTCTTCTTCCACCATCTTTAGCCAAGTCTTTCTCAGTCTTCCCCATCCTCTACTTCCTTCTACATTCATTTCCATCACTCTTCTCAACCAGTCACTTTCATCCTTCCTCAACAAATGACCAAACCATCTCAACCTGTTCCTCTTCACAGCATCAATCACAGGCTCTATTCCCATCATATTTCGCAATTCATCATTTGTCTTCCTCTCTCTCAACGATACTCCGCACATCCACCGAACCATTCGCATTTCCACCCTTTCCAGCCTTCGTTGCTGCTCTGCATTCATGACCCATGTCTCGCTCCCATAAATCGTAACACCTCTCACACATGCAGCATACACCTTTCCCTTCAGCTTCAACGACACTCCCCTCCTCATCAGCACGCCACTCAGTTCCCGAAACTTATTCCATGCACATCTCACTCTAGCAACCGTTGCCGAGTCTGATCCACCTTCTCCATTCAGCATGTCTCCGAGGTCGCAAAATGTTTTCACACCTTCCAGCTTCACGCCGTCTACAAGATCAAACTCAACATTTCCTCCATCTGCAGCTCCCTCTGTGCACACCTTACATTTGAATGTAGCTGCCACACTGGTTATTGACCCTCTCAGAATACTACATTTTTGATGAACCCACTCTGCGCACATTGTACATTGAATGGAGTTCACTCCGACACCCTTCCTGCACACAGCACATGGCCACTTGCCAGTTCTTTCCACCTCACCACATGCTTTACCACTTGCCATCACCTTCGTCTTTCCTATATTCACCTTCAGACCTTTTGTCTCCATACATTCCTTCCACTTGTTCATCTTTTCCTTCAGTCCATCCATACTTTCCGCAATCAACACCAGATCATCTGCATACAACAACTCCCACGGTAAACCCTCCTTTACGTTCCGAGACAGCACCTCCATTACAGCTACAAAGAGTAGTGGACTTAGTACCGACCCCTGATGCACTCCCAACTTCACCTCAAACTCACCACTGTTCCCGTGCTTCGTCCTTACAGCTGTGCGCGCTCTTTTGTACATTGCCATCACTACTCTGATCAACCATTCCTCCACTTCTAACTTCCTCAATGTCCACGTCAATACTTCCCGTGGAACCCTATAGAATGCTTTCTCCAGATCAACAAACCCAAGACACAACCTCTTCCTCTTCTCCATGTACTTCTCCTGCAACTGCCTCACAATAAAGAGCATGTGTGTCGTTCCTCTTCCTGGCATAAATCCAAACTCCATTTTGTCGATCTTCACCTTCTTCCTTATCCTCCTCTCCAACACCCTTTCCAATACCTTCATTCCATGCTCCAATAACTTTATCGCTCGGTACGAGCCACACTCCAGAGGGTCACCTTTCCCCTTGTATAGAGGGACGAAGGTACTCAGTTCCCAATCCACTGGAATGCGCCATTCTTTCACCACCAGATTACAGATCTCTGTCATTCTCTTCACACCCCAACTTCCTGCTGCCTTCAACATATCTCCCACACTCCCGCCGGCCCTCCCGCTTTTCTACTCTTCATTGCTTTTATCGCCTCCTCAACTTCCTTCTCAGTTATCTTCTCTGTCGGTCCTAAAACTGGGTTACTCTCTATGTTGCCATCCCATTCATTCTCTGTATTCAACAGCATTTCCATATATCTTTTCCATCTTCCTTTAATTCCATCTGGGTCCACAACGATTTGTCCCACTTCATCCTTCAAGCAACTCACCCCCATCACATCACACCTCTCCTTCGCTATCTGCATTGCAATCCTGAATACCGCTCTCTGACCCTCTTCCGAATCCAAGCGTTCTCTGAACATTTTCCAACATGCCTCCTGCGCCTTTGCTACCTCTTTCTTTGCAGCCTTTTTGGCTGCCTTATAACTTTCATGCTCTGCTTTTTCTGCTCCCGTACCCTTCGCCTTCTGCCAATCCTTGAACTTCTTCCTCTTCTCGTCAATCCTCTTTCCAACTTCATCATCCCACCACCATGTTTCCGAGTGCCTCGGTGGTCCTTTTGTCCATCCACATACCTCACCAACGGCTCCTAACAGACTATCTTTCATTGACATCCAACCACTTTCAAGCTGAACCACATCATCCTCTACCCTACTCAGCCTCTCTTTTTATGCCTCCCTTACTGTCACCTCTTTCAACCTCCACACCTTCATTCTCGGTTGGTACTTCACCCGAGTTGGTTGGTACCCACCGAGCTCTCCTCACACCTTTCACCCTTATGTCGCAGACAACCAAGTGGTGCTGTGAAACAGCCTCCTCCCCCGGGATCACCTTTGTGTCCCAGAGGTGCCCCCTATCTCGCCTACGCACCATCAGGTAGTCAACGGTTGTCGTCGGCCCACCTGACGTGTATGTAACAAGCTTATTACCCCCTTTCTGGAACTGAGTATTGCAAATCAACAAATCAGCTCCATCAGCAAACTCCAAAATCCTTCCACCATCTCCATTTCTCACACCATATCCGTAACCCTCTTGAACTCCCTCAAAACCATCCAAACTCCTTCCCACATGTCCATTTAGGTCTCCTACCACAACAACTTACTCATATTTCACGTTTTCCATCAGCTTCTCTATCGCGCACCAGAACTTGTCCTCTTCATCGCTCCGACCGACCTGCGGAGCATATCCCAAGATGACGTTCACCAAGAGCTTTCCAATCATCATTTTCACCATCATCAACCTATCACTCACTCTTGTCACACTCACCACACTGTCTACAAACTCCTCAGAAAACAGGACACCAACACCATTCATGCCCTCCAGGCACCCTTGCCACACAAACTTGTATTTCTGTCCCTCCCTACCCTTCACCATTCTCACACCACTTCCCTTCCATCTCGTCTCTTGCACACAACATATGTCCACTCTTCTTCTGACCAATACTTTCACCACTTCTCCTGATCTCCCTGTCATTGTCCCTACATTCCATGTCCCAAACCTCAGGAACCGATCTCCACTTCGGGCTGTACCCTGCCCATATGTAGTTGTAATTGTCATGGTTCTCTTTTTGAGGCAATGTTTTTATGGCTGGATGCCCTTCCTGACGCCAACCCTCTTAGTCGCCTCTTACGACACTCAGGGATACGGTGTACCTATTCTATCCAGGATACACACTGGGTGGGGGAGGGGCATGCAGTGCTAATAGTTAATTGGAGTGGGGGAGGGGCATGCAGTGCTAATAGTTAATTGGGGTGGGGGAGGGGCAGCATGCATTGCTAATAGTTTATTGGGGGGTGGGGGAGGGGTGAACATTGCTAATAGTTTACTGTTGGGGGGAGGGATGAGCATTGCTAATAGTTTACTGGTGATGGGGGGGGGAGGGATGATCATTGCTAATAGTTTACTGGTGATGGGGGGGAGGGATGAGCATTGCTCATAGTTTACTGGTGATGGGGGGGGGGGGAGGGGAGGGATGAGCATTGCTCATAGTTTACTGGTGATGGGGGGGAGGGATGAGCATTGCTAATAGTTTACTGGTGATGGGGGGGGAGGGATGAGCATTGCTAATAGGTTACTGGTGATGGGGTGAGGGATGAGCATTGCTAATAGTTTACTGGTGATGGGGGGGAGGGGCAGGATGAGCATTGCTAATAGTTTACTGGTGATGGGGGGAGGGATGATTATTGCTAATAGTTTACTGGTGATGGTGGGATGGATGAGCATTGCTCATAGTTTACTGGTGATCGGGGGAGGGATGAGCATTGCCAATAGTTTACTGGTGGTAAGGCGAAGGCAATACTTTATACTTCATCCAGTACCTCCCTTCGGTCAGGAGTCTGTAAGAAGTGGATATCTCGAGTATTGCAATCCTCTTTTCCATTTAAATCAGGAAAAACTGGATCCATGAATAGGAGGTTCTAAATTTCATTTGTTTTGATGGTTTCACTTAGTCTCACTCTCATGCCTTTGGCACAATGAATGGAACATACCCTCCCCTCTTCCAACCGCAAGACCTGTGTCTTCTCAAGAAATGTTAACTTTTTATCCATTAGGTTCCAGCATGCTGGCTGTCTATTAACATGGATAACCTAATCTTCTCAGTATTAGACTGCACAACAAATGCATTCCTTGTGGGAATGGATCTTAGTGTTGTCACAGTCACTGTATATTGATGCAGAGGAATGTGGATAACTACGGTCAATTCTGTCCACATGATCTCGTCGCCTGTAAAAGAGCAAATAAATTACTATAAGTACGTTTTTTCAAATATTAATATCGTCGCGTGTCTACCCTGTAGTGCTCACCGCAGGGTGATGGATGGCCAACCGAGGTTTAACTCTGAGGCATATAGTCGCCTCTGCATTTTCCCCTTCGTTCCTTATGACACACACACCACAGCCATGCCGGGGGGGGGGGGGGGGGGGGGGGGGATGGGGAGAGAGGGGAAGGAGTTAATGGAGGGCATTCCCCTCCCCCACCCCACACGCATTGGCGCGATGTCGTTTACCACCAGCCGCCGATGCGAGGTGAACAGACCAGGCTCTTCCTCATCCTTCCCGCTCGGCTGCACCGAACCCCGATATTCCTCTTTGGGGCACATGACACCAAGCGCAGCCGTCACGATGCCAACACCACGGAGAGACAAGAGAAGGATGCGTCCGCCTTTCCAGCAGCCTGGAACAGGGAGAGCGAAAATGCGACCAGGACAAGAGAGCAAATAATAAGCTGTGGCCGCCTGGCACAAACCCGGGATCAGAGAGTAGGAATGCGAAATGTACTGTTCGTAATGAATGTCGGAACCAAGAGAGGTAATGCAGACTGCTTTCTACCAAGAGCCCGGACCAAGCGAGATAATGCAAATGCATCCGCTTTCCACGAAGACCAGAAACCGAGAGCTCGAAAATGGTGACGCTCTGCCTTTTTGTTCCTGGCGCTAGAACGTTCTTTCTGATGTCCCGCGCGCTCAAACGTTCTTTCTGATGTCCCACGCGCTCGAATTGTGCCGTGCCATCACATCGCTCTATGCCATCCTGACCAATCGTTCCTCTCTGTGCGGGGCCTCACGGCCTTTCTTGATGCCCCTTGAGATGACTCGGCTGGGTGGCGTTAGTGGTAGAATGTCCGGATCCGGTCGGCGATTATGTGGTTTATTTTCGGCGCTGATCACGTGGCTGTGGTGTGGGTGTCATAAGGAATGAAGGGAAAAATGCAGAGGCGACTACACACAGGGAATGTTACCTTTGTACCCTAACTAATTAGCATAGCTCCACCCCTCGCATGGACACAAATATACACTTGCACGACATCCTGGCCTACTTAGTTACAGGAAGGTTTCTTCTTCTTCCGGACAGGCGAAGCACACTACCCTATACAATCCTACCTGGCCAAAGGTATTCCATTACTACCCCCACAAACATAACAGCCCCCTCCCTCCCCCCGGAACCGTAGCTCCTGCAACGTTCACTGCAGGCATTACCGTTCCAGCCTTAACACTTACCGATTCACACTTAATTAGCCTATGAAATAACGAGGCTGTGGGATGAGGAGGGGCTGTGGGATGCGAGCTGTAGCTAACTTACCTTTTCTCCTTCCTTACCGTTCTACACCCCTTAACAACAATTCAAATATTTACAACTCTTGGTATCGTCTGTCAATTCCTGGGGCCAGTAGACAAATTGCTAGCACACAAAATCTCTACCTTAACCACAAAACCTTAATAAAAATTTCAAGAATTCAAAACGTTTGGACAACCCTGTGTCCCTCTAAAGATCACGTCCCCCGGTGGATGCCACAATACCCAACGTTACCTGCGGAGCCAACCCAATTTACCCGAATTTCCACGGGCCCTGTCCTAGTGATACATGTGAGTGACATGGCTTGGTCGATCTTCCCCCATTCACTCACACAAATCCCATAATCAGTCACACAAATTTCAATAATCAAAACACTCATTCCAACCCCCCCTGCAAGACCATGGCTTAAATGTCATTACACACATGTGTGATCCTCAATTAGGCAGCGAGAGGTACCGTACAAGCAAGAAGGTGGGGGCGCTTCAGTTCAGGCTGTGGTGCCCGCAGTCCAAAGAGCAAGTCACCCGACTTGCGACTTCTTCACCCCCCCCCCCCAGCCCACTTCAATTCTCGGCCCTGTGGTAGCCAAACAGCTCCTTAGCTGTCATCTCGCCGGGAAGGTCTCCACACCAGGCTCCTTCGGCCTCAGGCTCTCATAGCCTCAGTCGCCAGGGGTCTCCGTACCTCAAGGCACCTAACCAAACCCTCCACTGACGGGTTTCCAATTTCCAGACACTACTGGCTGCCAGCGACAAATTACCTCGGGGAGGGGGGGGGGGGGGGGGTGCAGTCCCGCTCCTCCAGAGCTTGATCCATTCCTGTGGACACACACACCTTCCCCACCCACAAAATCTACAATGACATTTCCTCCCCCACTGCCATTCAATTCTCAAACTGTCATGCCATAAAGATGGTATTCGTTGGTATACTGCCATGGCACTTTGTGGCACACACTCCGATCCAGTCACCGGCCATGTAGTCACTCTCACCCGCCTCCACTCCAAATTACTCGTGTCCCACTTTATGAGCAAGAACAGAACCACTCGGGACAATCAACATCAAGGCACTTTACCTTATGTGCAGGTAGTCGCAGGTTGGTCGGGTCCAAGAGTGCCATCCACCTGGCCAAATTTCACATTTATCCCATGGGGCCTGTCAAATTCCCCAAATTTCCTTTTGTCCGCTGCACTGGCATGCATGTGGATCCGCCTCCTCCGGTGGGTGACCTTTCCTACACTACAACCCTTGGCTATGACAGCTCCGCCCTCTACCGTGTGAGGGCTGTCGGGTAAGTTGAGCAGCCGAAACGCCAACATGGCCCACTAGTGTCCATAAGGGTGCGATCCACCATCCTTCCTTCAGGCCGCTGTGAGGACCATGGCTCCACTAGCCCCAGCTGGCCAATGTGGTTAGCACCTGCTGCCAACTCCGCCATTCCCAAGGCCTCGGACCTGAGGGGCACGGTCGCAGTGCATGGCATCCACAATCCACATCACGTCCCCTGCACCTGTCACATCCCCCAGTCCGACCACATGCAGCCCCCAGTGCCCTCCCACATATGACCATGCCCAAGGTCGAGTCGACAGCCGTGTTCCACCAGGAGACTCCATCCCAGAAGACATGGTCTGCACACCTCGGCCACCCTTAACACCACGTTGACCCCCAGACTGCCCAACTCCATCCATACAACCCCTCGCCCAAATATTGGAGCCGTCACCCCCGTAGCCAGTTGAAGGCTGTGTCCTGCTACTCTTTCAATTTTTGTCCCATCACTCCAACACTTCGGTCTGACACATCTGGATCAATATTGGTCTCACTGGCCCAGTGTCTACCATGGCTTCACAAAATGCACCCTTAAATTTACATCTAACCTTCAAATTGCCTGTGCCAATTTTTTTTCACTATTCACATCTTCACCAAAGAAGGGCACTTCTCCATACACTTGCCAGCCGAGCATGGCCCCGTATGCTTGGCTCGTTCCAATTTCATAAGTTCATAAGTTCGTGTAACCCTATTAGTTAGTGAGATGCAGGCACAAAATAACCTGTAATGGTATCAATATCAACACATTGGGAAATGTGTATCAATGGTATCAACATATGCTATGGGAAAAGAGGTGGGGAGAAACAAAGGAGGGGTGGGGTGGTTTGGGGGATATCGCCCTGATAAAAACCTTGAATGCCAACATAATGTAGAATCTCTATTTGAAGTCAGGGAATCCCTGTTCCTTTACGCAAGAGTTTTTGGGGTTTTTTGGATACAAGATCGAGGCTCGTGTAAGAGCTAACATTAATCACAAAAAAACAAACGGATACATAAAACATATAATAAAAGGAGTGGGAGACAAGATGGGGAGAGAGAGGGAAGCACACAAGTTCAACAGTAGAGAACAGGGACATCAGGAGATCTGTGAGAGGGTTTGGGGGAAGGGAATGAGAGGGGGGGGGGGGGGGGGAAATCTTAGGTTGAATTAAAATTTTTATTAGGCAAAAAAAGTAAATGTTGCCAAGAAATCAATGAAAAAATTATTTACGATAATCTTAAAATGATATGTGGCTCAGGAGGGGCTCAGATGAGATCATTAAGAGAGGTCTATCTTTTCATCTCTGCTCAACAAAGATACTTGCACCAAGAACCAAGTTCCAACATATCGTTTGCCAAAATTCTTTGATGGCGATTCTGCTTTTAAGAAAATTAGGTTATTTCATAAATAACCTAATTTTAAGAGTGGATCAAACCTTACCATCACGTGTTAAAATTTTTACTGATTGTTGGCTAAAGATGGTGGAAGAAGAAATGCGGGCAAGGGGGTTAACAAGGAGAGATGCAGAAAATAGGGCAAGATGGAGGAGATTGTCATGGGGACCGCAAGGCTAACCCCCGCTCTTGCAGGGAAAATGGCCTTAAAATGCATGTTGTTGTTGTTGTTGTTCCTGAGTGTGGCTAAACATTTGGGTTATAATCCAGTTTCATTTACGTTATGGTTTTGAGCAGTTAATTTGCTGTTGGTTTTGAAATTTGGTGATTCCGGTCTGAGTTCACGAGAGCGATGTGATTTGTGTTTTGATTGGCTGTCCAGCTTTGCCCACCCCCACCTTTGAGTATATGATGGGGGTTTTGAGATTATTTTATTACTCTTGAGGAAGGTTAACGGATGCATGTCGTTTTTCACATGTTAACCAAGGTCACTTTTCCCCAGAATTGGCACATTTTATTAGTCCCTGTCCAGTTTCATTGGAGAAGAGGAAACCCAGGTCGAAAATCCCATAGAAAATCAATAGGAGAAAAATCCCACAAAAATCCCCTTGGAAATTGGGCCAGTAGGATATACCGATTTCAATACGGATAGTGAAATACTGGACCGGTAGAAAATACCAATAAAAACTAGGTCAATCGGCAGACCAGTAGTAAACCAATATAATACCAAAATATAAAAGAATAGGATTGAAAATAACCAATCGACATACAGTATGTGGGGAAATTACATGTCTAGACAGGGAATTGAATACAGGTCCTTTGGTGAACCGTACCAATGTTCCGCCATCTGAGCTGCTTTACATTTGTTTATAACAAAATATAATTTAAGTATTTTGGTTGGTCTCTGGGTTTTCTTTCCAGTTCCAATGGTTTATATTGGTTTCAACCGAATCTGGTTCGGTTTCTACTGGAAACTACTGGTTCCTGTACGAACCAATAGAAACTGTGATTTCCAATGTGGACCCATATAAATGTCCGACTGGTCTCTTGGTTTCTATGGGATTTTTTTGACCTGGATCGGTTTGCTCTTCGTCTGTCTGTCCCACCTATGGTGTTTCAGACTTTTTCCCCATACTGTGTGACATATTCAACTGAAACTTGGTACGTTGCTTTATTATGGTAAGTTCCAGAACAAGTTTGAGTTTCAGGGTGTTGCATCAATTTTTCACAGTTGTGCCCTTTTTGAACTTGAAAAATATGACATTGGTAGGGGGCATGTATGGCAAAGTAATTCTCCCTCTTGTTAGCCCTACTGTACACAGCAGGAGATGGTTTTTTGTAATCACTTTGTCTGTCTGTCTGGGCCATAACATTTTTAAAAAAACCTTTTTAGCTATTGTCATCAAATTTTCACCAACGCTTTATTATTATTATTAATATTATTATTATTTTTATTATAATACTGAGAAGGCAAATTAATAATTTTGTGGTCAGTGTTACTAAAATCATCAATTTTCATCAGATTGACGTGAAATTTCAATTTACCATTTGAGTTTTGCATCAACTTTTCAAAAAAAGCTTTATTAGGACAATATGGAGAACACAAATTAATAATTTGGTCAAAGGTCAAAGGTCAGCAATAACCTAAAATCGATTTTCATCCAATTGACCTGAGATTTCAATTTACCATTTGAGTTTTGCATCAAATTTTCAACAACGGATTATTATGAGGATATGGAGAACACAAATTAATAATTTGGTCAAAAGGTCAAAGGTCAGCGTCACATAATTCTCAATTTTCATCCGATTGACCTGAAATTTTAGGAACTTTCATATCGGGTCACTGAATTGTTACACCAATCAAAAGCTAGAAGCTGATTAGTTGTTTGTTAGATCTAAAGCTCAAAGGTCAAGGCTGCATAAAATCCTCAATTTTCATTTTGTATTTATTTTTAAACTGTTTTCGTTATTTTGAGCATACGGAAGAAGAAGAAGACGACGTCTGATACAAATGGAGGCAGACGGGCTTTGTATTTTCAGATGCTTTCTAGTTATGACTCGTAATACCCGCTCCGACCAAGTGGTGCCATATGATGCACGTTTCCATCGAGAGAACTGGGGTTCTACCTCCCTCCCTGAATCCCAGGAGGGTATGATTCCCATCTCTTCTTTTTTAGCCCCATAACCCTTCTCCCCCCGATCATGTCCACCCTACGTGTACGAGCACCAGCTTTCAAAATCATTTTTGCATTGAAGTCAGCCAGACAATTCGCTAATTCTAGCATCATTATCATAATTGCATTCACAATGCATCCGGTATTTTAGGCCTATCACGAGGTTCGTTTATTATTATTATTGGTTATTCGATTTTGTTCATTGTTATTTTCTTGTTTGCTGTCGTCTGTTTATCGTTAGATTTTTTAACTTCTCTTTTGCCAAAGGCCATTGATGTAGTTTTTCTGAGTCATGGCAGGGTAGACGTATAAATGAACATTTGTATTTTCGTATAAACATATAATGTATATATATGTAACACTCCTCTGCATTAATGCAGGTGCAAGGTGTGTTTAGTTCAGAAAGGTAGAAAGCAATTGATGTTTGTCTTTGAAGATCATCAGCGATCTTATGAAACGGTTCTATACGTTTGTGTAATGGGGGTCACGGAAGTGTTTTAATTATTGGAGTGATGAGATCAGATTTAGAAGCTTTAATTTAGAGCTTGGCTGCCATATTGTGGATAAGTTGTAAGGTTCTTGTGAGAAGAAGCAGGTTCTCCTATTCAGTGGTTACCTCTCATAACACCACGCTTGGCTTGGACAATTGCAGTTTGCCCTCTGATTGGAGGACAAGCATAGTCGGGCCATATTGTGCAAAAACAAATCCCCCGAGCAACACTAAGGCTTCAATACCCTCGCCATTCCAGGCATTTATACTGCCTCCCCTCCCATCCCCACCACCGCCTCCCATAACAAATCCTCAACACACCCCCCCGCTCCCCTACCACAACTACCACAATACCACATGGTCAAAAGGTCACAGTGTGGACACAGCTTGCCATTCTCCTCCAAACCTTTACCTCTATCTTCCCTTCCTTGCTTTCCGGGTCCCTTGTGCTCAATCCAATTGACATGCTTCTCATTTGACAAATTTTGCAATCCTATTCTCTTGTGCTTCAAACGGATGTGCTCCACAAAAATGTAATATTTCTTATACTTGCTCTTTTTGCTGCAGGCAAACCCCCCTCCAATCGTTGTGAACACGGACAACCTGGAAGCTTCGTCCTACGTAAGTGACATGAAGTGAGATCAAAATTGGAGAATTGGGGAGAGGAATCACAGGATTCCCCTTCCTTCACTCTGTTGTTTTTTTTTGCATTTCGCCATCATGGTTTTTCTTTTACTTTCCTTTCTATTTTCTCTTCCTATTTTCACATTGTCATTCCACAGTGTGGCAGTGCCCCCTTCTGGACACTGATGCAATACGAGTTTGAGTGGTATAGCTGAAAAGGAGTGTATAATTTGCTTTGCCTTATGTACGTGAGGTTTGTCGAACCTTTCGACAATGGCTCTTGCTTTCATTTGTTAAACAACAAGGTCAAATCTATCACTCTCCTCTGCATTGCACAGCAAAGCGTGTCACACCACGTCGTTTGTTGTGACGAAAGTAACGATGTGTGTGTGTGTGTGTGTGTGTGTGTGTGTGTGTGTGTGTGTGTGTGTGTGTGTGTGTGTGTGTGTGTGTGTGTGTGTGTGTGTGTGTGTGTGTGTGTGTGTGTGTGTGTGTGTGTGTGTGTGTGTGTGTTTTGCCCGTGTGTGTTGCCCTTTATCGACGTGCTGTATTATGTTTGTGCCTGGGGATTGAGCCAAACAATTACTACTGCCCCCATTATGCACCCCATCTTGGTCACGATCCGAGGCTTAGTGAGAATTCCTCACCTCTGGGAGTAATTGCAATTGCATCACATCATTTTTACTCACCGCCTTTTAATGGAATAGTTTTGGCATGTGACCAAAAATCATCCTCGATATGAGAACAATCGATAGACTTGGGCTGTGTTCATCGATGAAATATGCCATCACTACAATTCTGCTTCTGATATACCAAACTCTGTTAGAGTGTCAATGCTGCCGAAGAAGTTTCTTGGCAGGGATTATACTGGGTGGTTTGACCTTTCCTTCCCAGTAGTAGTTAGGGCCGAATTTTGTAATTCATTCATTGTGCCAGCGATAGGTCGCCTACTCTTCGCGAAGGACGCTGAGGGATCTTTAACCTCCACCAACTAATTTTAGCAGATGGGGCGTCCAGCTTAATGTCCATCCGAAGGACGACATACATCGATTAAACACCGGGCAGATAGTTTATTGCTGGTTGAGATATAAACCCAGGCTAGACATCTTTGAGGTGAATGTGCATACCTTTTAGGCCAGCCTGAAAGGCCAAAAAAAAAAAAAAAAAAAAAAAAGCCTGGCAGCCTCATCACTGCAATAACCAGGTTAAATGGTCACGTTGTGATAACGTCATAGCAATTCTTTTATTCTAAAAGGGATGTTGTTGGGGGGATTGGAGGGAGGGCTGGAGGGTGAGGGTGGTTGGCTGTAGTGTGGGGTGGGATCATAGACAGCGAGTCATTTCGTGCTGAGCAGTTGAATGAAATGGCTGGTGATGCGCGTGGGTGTGAAGCCCATGCTTGCAGCACGTTGATGTCTCGACTCCCATGTGGGTGGGAAGGAAGCGGTTAATAGGGTGAGTTACCAGGGAAACTGTTGCTGGGCTACCAGGAGCCGAGCACCACACGTTTTGAACTGCTGCATTTGGCATCTCCGTAACCTATCTATGGCATCTGTTTGGAAGACTGGGGATGTGTAAAGCTCCTGTAATTTCCTTCTGCCTGGTGTTTCATTTGGAGGTTGTCTCACTGAATGAATGAATGAAATATGAATGAATGATCGTTTTAAGGCCATTTTCCCCGCTAGAGCGGGGGTTAGCCTTGCGGGCCCCATGACAATCATGGTTCCCTGTTTGAGGCAATGTTTTTATGGCCGGATGCCCTTCCTGACGCCAACCCTTAGTCGCCTCTTACGATGCGCAGGGATACGTGTTTCCTTACGGATGTCTCACTGCAGGTGTTTTTTATATTTTTTTTGGCTATTTTTTAATACTACCCTCCTGCACCCCCCAATATCTCAAGCTTTAAAATCCCACAGTAGTGAGCCAGGTGGTTGTGGTAGTTTGAAAATTTAGTTCTGGTGCGATTACTACACTGTTGGGATTTTTGAGCCTCCGAGCAATTTTCCAGAGACTTCAGTTTCATGGACAGGATTTGGCACACCGACAAAACAACAAATCCGTGTAGGTAATGTTGAATTATTTGTACACATTATGTAGTGCCCGTGCTTAATGCACTGTTAAAAATAGATGGCCTATGCCCAAGGAGCGAATGATGTGTGTACCATTGTGATGTCACAACAGTAGATTAGTCACCAATGAGTGTGGCTCTCACTCTCGTGACACTGGTGAATAGTGCAGGTTTAGTGGTGACTTTGAATCTATGGTT
Source organism: Myxine glutinosa (assembly GCF_964187855.1). Taxonomy (NCBI): domain Eukaryota; kingdom Metazoa; phylum Chordata; class Myxini; order Myxiniformes; family Myxinidae; genus Myxine; species Myxine glutinosa. The sequence continues at coordinate 67,253,738 of NC_136273.1, forward strand.
CTCGTTTTTATTTTCCCTGCAACTTATGAAGTATAATTGGAAAAGGAAAATAAGTATCAATCAGAAAATCGTTGCTATCTTTCAACCGGTATTTTCAAGCTCCACAGACACAGAAAAATATTCTTTTGATGTGATTATATTAATTTTTATGCAATAAACAAAGAACTGAATGTGGTTTTTAATTCTAATAATTTTTTGAGGCGTTCCAGTTAAAAAAGCAAACCCGTCGGATACTGCCCCTAAAAATAGCGATGGTCACGACGTCATCTGCGTGACGTAGTCAAAGGCAAGGTTGTCTTGCAACGCAACGGATAATGACCGCACAACTCCCTTCAGACTCGTCAGAAAGTGGTGAATTTGACGAAGAATTTTCTGATCAAGAATCCTCTGATAACCAAAATCATGATAAAAACTATCCACAGCAAAACAATTATTGAGATGACGTAGCGACCCACGTGGGTAATCAAGTCGCCGTTTTGGGGGGGGGGGGTGGGGTCAATACAGCGTAAAAGGACACCAACAACAACACAACAACATGCATTTTAAGGCCATGTTCCCTGCTAGAGCGGGGGTTAGCCTTGCGGTCCCCATGACAATCTTCTCCATTTTGCCCTATTTTCTGCATCACTCCTTGTTAACCCCCTTGCCCGCATTTCTTCTTCCACCATCTTTAGCCAAGTCTTTCTCGGTCTTCCCCATCCTCTACTTCCTTCTACATTAACTTCCATCACTCTTCTCATCCAGTCACTTTCATCCTTCCTCAATACATGACCAAACCATCTCAACCTGTTCCTCTTCACAGCATCAATCACAGGCAATATTCCCATCATCTTTTGCAATTCATCATTTGTCTTCCTCTCTCTCAACGATACTCCGCACATCCATCGAACCATTCGCATTTCCACCCTTTCCAGCCTTCGTTGCTGCTCTACGTTCATTACCCATGTCTCGCTCCCATAAATCATAACACTTCTCACACATGCAGCATACACCTTTCCCTTCAGCTTCAGCGACACTCTCCTCCTCATCAGCACGCCACTCAGTTCCCGAAACTTCTTCCATGCACATCTCACTCGAGCAACCGTTGCCGAGTCTGATCCACCTTCTCCATTCAGCATGTCTCCGAGGTAGCAAAATGTAAAAACGTAAAAGGACACCGAAAAACAATAATCTTTTTCTTCTAAGATATTTATTTAGAAAAAGAACAACGATTGAGTGTTAAGTGAAGCAATATCCATAAATTAAACCAAACATGATTTTCTGTGTCTGTGGCCCTTTAAGCCATATTTCCAACGAAAGGTCAATCGTTCAATCAACGTGTTCTGTGGTGGTTTTAATTTAAAGTAAAATCTCAAATCCCTTTACAAAGAATGAAGAGATATGAAAAGTATAAATGTAGACAAGGTAAGTGTCCAAAGACGGATGATATGAGGCCGAGTTGTGTGCATCCTCGATTTCCTTACATCTTCCTCCTGGTGTGACGATCTACCAGGAGATGCCCATAGTTAGACCGTAGCTTTAATGCAGGTGAAAGGTGTGTTTAGTTCAGAAAGGTAGGAAGCAATTGATGTTTGGCTTTGAAGATCATCAGCGATCTTATAACATCTATACGATTGTGTAATGGGGGTCACGGAAGTGTTTTAATTATTAGAGTGATGGGATCAGATTTAGAAGCTTTAATTTAGAGCTTGGCTGCCATATTGTGGATAAGTTGTAAGGTTCTTGTGAGAAGAAGCAGGTTCTCCTATTCAGTGGTTACCTCTCATAACACCACGCTTGGCTTGGACAATTGCAGTTTGCCCTCTGATTTGAGGACAAGCATAGTTAGGCCATATTGTGCAAAAACAAATCCCCCTAGCAACCCTAAGGCTTCAATACCCTCTCCATTCCAGGCATTTATACTGCCTCCCCTCCCATCCCCACCACCGCCTCCCATAACAAATCCTCAACACTCGCCCCCCCCCCCCCCCCCGGCTCAACTACCACAACACTTCAATAAGTAGCAATACCACCACAGTAGACAACAGTAAAATGTTTGACACGCTCCCAAAGCTCCTACTCACAAACAAAATACTCAACACAAACATGCACGACAACAACAAATGCTGCCTGCCAAACTACCTATCATGCAGACAGTTATTCGTAATTTTTACTACTTCACGCATACAATTTTTTTCTGAATGGATTCCCTCAAGGCTCAGTCCTCTCCCCCAAACTCTTTAATCTGTTCATCCACAACCACCCAAGAACGTACACAGTTAGCCTCTTATGCAGATGATATAACCATCACCTCTACTCATAGCAACATCAACACCACCACAGCACAACTTCAACCCTTCCTCAGCACCCTACAAACCTGGCTCACCATCAACAGACTCAAAGTAGCCCCCTCAAAATCAACAGTCACTCTTCTAATAAATTACACCAAGGAACATAGCGCTGCAACACATCACACTGAACAACATCCCTATTCCACACACACACCAACCAAACAAAAATACTCGACCTCACTTTTAACACATCCATGTCATTCATTCTCAGATCATATCACAAACATTTAAAAAAAAAAATGCGCACCGAGACTGAACACACTTTGGGCACTCACAGGCACCGACTTCGGACACCACAAAGAAACAACATCACCAACATACAAACAGTACATTAGACATCAACTATGACAGCTCATCTTGGGCCTCCAGCCTATCAAACACACATCTCAACACCCTGCAGACCATAAAAAACAAAGCCTTTCACATCATCACAGGTTGCAGATTAACATCTATCGAGCACCGACACACACAGATAAAAATGCTAAAAATCAAAGACCACTTACATATGAGAGGTGCACACACAATTCTTTGCAACGGCAAATGCCAATACTAATCACCCATGCCTGTACAACCACCCATAGCCCCCTAGACACATTAAAACTATGCCACAAAACCACTTCAGTGTCATCCTTCGTAACATCCCCCTACTAAACAAGGGAAACTACAAAAAACACATCCGCACCCACATCACCATAATCGCAAAAAATAACATGGGCCCAAACAGTATCATGGGCACAAAACCCCCACCCATCAGTAACACAGAGAAACTACTCCCTGGGTCTGATCGTGTTCACCTTTCACGCCTTCGTTGTGGACACCACCCACAACTTTTACACTACAAACAAAGACTCGATGACACCACTGACGACGCCTGCAACGACTGCCAGGCTGCTCCACACACAATAAAACATATCGTGGAAGACTGCGATCCTGACTTAATGTATGCAAGAGCACAACATCTTGGATGTGAGAGATCTCTGGGTCGCACCTGTGAGATTGATCGGCTATCTCCGTGCTGCTGTTCTGTTCAACAGAACTGACTGGGGCAACACAACAACTCAATAATACGTTGTCGTTATATACCTTGGATAGATTCCAATTGCACTGGCTGACATTAGAGGCCTGGGCCCTGGGGCTTACGCTGTGGCCTTCACAAGGCCCGTGACGCCTATCGGCTCCAACTTTTCGATATTTGATGATCCTTTTAACAGACAATTTTGTCATTTTGCACTGAATGGAAAACTCATAAGGATGACTTGGGGATTGTGAATATGACAGCTCTAAAGAGGTCTTTGGCTTCTCGTAGCACCAACATGGTGACTATGATTTTGCAGGTTATATTTGTTGGTGAAGTCAGGCCAGCTGTCGAACCAATGGATGGAAAGGAGGGTTACATATGGAAGAACAAACAAGCGTATTATATATTTTTTTTGTTTTTTTTAACTACCACAATTATTCCCTCGTTCTTGTGGGGTTGGCCTGGGGGAAACTTGGTAAAAGGCTTTTACGAACTGGCTGCCCAGGTTTAATGTTCGACTAAGGCTAGGGCAAAAAATTGGAATTTGTTCATGGTGCCGGCGATAGCTCACCCTCTCTTCGTGAAGATCACCATGGGATATCCACAAACTAATGATAACAACTCCCAGTTTAACGTCCATCCGAGGGACAGCACACACATTGATCAATTACCCTGCCTGTGAAACACCGGGATGACAGTTTATATCTGGGTCGGGATTCAAACCTCAAACCCAAGTTTATTTGGGTCGGGCTACACAGCTCAGAGGAGAGTGTGCATATCTATATGGCCATCCTTCCAGCCCCCATGTTCATATTATTAGCCCCCGTTGGACTTAGTCCGAAATGGGGGCTCATTGATTTGGTCTCGTTCGTCTGTCCATCCATGTGTCCGCAACCATATCTCAGATGTATCGACCGATTTTGTTTATACTTGGCACGCAGAAAATACATGACGGTATTGCGATCCTACATATGCACATCCTATATCCTATCTATGCACCTATATCCAAATCCATTTATGATCCTATATATGCACTACATATGCACATATAAATACATATGCACATCATTTTGTTTCACAATGCGATCAAATATGGCCGACTGGCAGCCATTTTGGTTGTATAAAATCTGATGTTCAACGCGTCCAACCTTTTCTCGGACATGCATTTGCAGATATTGTTAAAATTTTGCACACACATAATGAATGATGGGATACATATGCACGTCTTTTCTTTTCGAGAACAGATCCAAGATGGCCGACTGGCGGCCATTTTGTTACTTAAACGTGTCTCCATCCATTTCTCGGACATGCATGGACCGATGTTCTTCAAACTTGGCACAACGACAACACATGAGAGTGTTGTTGTTGAGAGTGTTGACACCGACAAATACATTTGCAGAAGATTTTGTTTTGTCATCCGACCAAAATGGCCAATTGACACTGTACAGCAAAATTACTAAAACCCTGGCGTGGGCTATGACATTTTATGTCTTTTTCTTATTGTTGTTATTATTATTATTTTTATTATTACTAGGGCATGCCCGTACGTGGGTGCCCGTTCCTTGCCAAAAAAAAAAAAAAACGCTACCCGTACGCTCTACCCCGCCCGTACGCCCGTACGCCCGTAAACAAAAAAAACAACGCTCTTCGCTTCCGCCCTTCGCTCTGACTGAATTGGGAGAAATAATGCGCATAAGAAATCGAGAAATTATTATTTTCTCCGGAAGAAATCGAATTACGAACCGTAATGGCGCACGCGCTCGGCTCGGCTCGCTCTCACATCGGCCACGCCTACGCAACAACGCGTTCTGTGATTGGCTGCCGGAAGTGCAGTCTTCACTGTCCGGAAGGTCGCAAATCGCAGTTACGATGAATCGCAAATTAGTTTTAATTAGTTTTAAAACATAGTTTAACGGCAACATAGTTTTCCAACGTGAAATAAATGAATACGCTCTCAAATGTGCCGTCCGAGGCAGAGTCTGTTCGCCACGTTCGGCACACGTGATAGCTCGCTGCTCTCTGATTGGTTGAATCGTTTTTTGGACATAGCTCGGTAACTACTTCTCCGATTAATATGAAACCTTGAAAAGGCACATCCTCGGGTCCCCAGCAATATACCTGGCAAGTTTAAAGTATATCGGACCCGTGGTTGTCGAGAAACAGCGGTCACAGACATACAGACATACAGACATACAAACATACAAACATACAAACATACATACATACATACATACATACATACATACATACATACATACATACATACATACATACACACAGAGATTACTGGAATTATAGATAGATGTCATTTTCATCAGATGAAATTGACTGATTAATTTGTGGTTATAATAATTTTGATATCTTGGAGGCAGGTATTCAGGCTTGGAGGAAGATGTACCAACAATCTAAGATATACTGACAATACCACTTTTTTGGCAGAAAGTAAAGAGGACTTGATGAAACTGCTGCAGATGGTGAAGGAGGAAAGTTTAAAAACTGTTCTTTATTTAAACCTAAAAAAGGCTAAGATCTTGTCAACTGAAAAGATCAAGGTGTTCAGATTGGGAGACGATTATGTGGAAATAGTGGAAACTTTCATCTTTCTGAGTTCTAGGATTTAAGAGAGTGGAGAATATGTAGGAGAAATTCAAAATTATTAGTGTTGGGGAGAACACCAATGTCAAGATTGGCAAAGATCTGGAAAGACGAATATGTGATAATACAAACCAAGAGGAGACTGCTGGAATACTCAGGTATTTTCAGTTTAAATATGTGGATGTGAGTTGTGGACAGTGAAAAAGAAAGAAAGGACGAAGATAAACAGTTTGGAAATGTGGTGGTCGAGATGAAGGTTAAAAAATATTTTGGTACATCACGGGTGATGAAGGTTGTGATCAGGTTCCAACAAAATTGTGTGTGTAGTTTCAGAGGAGAAAGCAAATACCTTTTTGGGGAGGGGGAGGGCTAAACCTGGACCCTTCTTTCTTTCCCTGAACCTCAATTTTTTTTAATGCTGTGCACAAACTTGAGTTGTAACATACCAAATATTATTTTAGCTAAGTTTGGTCACAATCCCATTAGGAGTTTCGGAGAAGTTGCTGCAAGTGCTTACGGACTGATGGACTGACGACGCGCCATCCCATAAGCTCCCTGGAACTATGTTCCAGGTAAGATTTAAAAAAAAAATAGGGGCAATGCCCCTGGGCTCACCTAGTAAAACCAGGGAACCACTGGTAGGCATGGATGACCCACAAAATATGTAACGGAGAAGAGAGTAAATACCTATTTTGGGGGGCAAACCCCTGATTATTTTTATTGCCTTTATTAGTTTTGCAGCCATCTATCTATCTATAATTCCACTAATCTGTGTGTGTGTGTGTGTGTGTGTGTGTGTGTGTGTGTGTGTGTGTGTGTGTGTGTGTGTGTGTGTGTGTGTGTGTGTGTGTGTGTGTGTGTGTGTGTGTGTGTGTATGTGTGTATGTCTGTGTGTGTGTTTGTTTGTCTGTGACCGCTGTTTCTCGACAACCACGGGTCCGATATACTTGCAACTTGCCAGGTATATTGCTGGGGACCCGAGGATGTGCCTTTTCAAGGTTTGAAATTAATCGGACAAGTAGTTACCGAGCTATGTCCAAAAAACGATTCAACCAATCAGAGAGCAGTGAGCTATCACGTGTGCCGAACGTGGCGAACAGACTCTGCCTCGGACGGCACATTTGAGAGCGTATTCATTTATTTCACGTTGGCAAACTATGTTGGCGTTCAACTATGTTTTAAAACTAATTAAAACTAATTTGCGATTCATCGTAACTGCGATTTGCGACCTTCCGGACAGTGAAGACTTCACTTCCGGCAGCCAATCACAGAACGCGTTGTTGCGAGCCGAGCTGAGCGCGTGCGCCATTACGGTTCGTAATTCGATTTCTTCCGGAGAAAATAATAATTTCTCGATTTCTTATGCGCATTATTTCTCCCAGAGCGAAGGGCGGAAGCGAAGAGCGTTGTTTTTTTTGTTTACGGGCGTACGGGCGTACGGGCGGGGTAGAGCGTACGGGTAGCGTTTTTTTTTTTTTTTGGCAAGGAACGGGCACCCACGTACGGGCATGCCCTAGTATTTTAAACTTTTAAAAAATCTTCTTCTCCGAAACGGCTTAACTGGTTTGAGGTGAAACTTTGCAGGTATGATCGAATTCCCATGTGGAACAAAGTTTGATAACGATGATGTCATTGATGAAATGGTTTGGCAGCCATATTGGATGTTAGCAAAAACTTTTTAAAATCCTCTTCTCTCAAACCGCTGATCTGAATGACAGATCTATTAAAATGACAGAATGACAAATGATTGCAAAAATGTCATCGGTTACATGGATTGGCAGCCATATTAGAATGAAGGAAAATCTTTTTTTAAATATTTCACTGAAACTGCTTGCGAAACCCTCCAAATATTATCCAATAACATTGCTGCACATTGTGTGAAAACTGACGTCATTGATCACGTGGTCTGGCAGCAATATTGGATAGAAAAACAAACCTTATTTGATCAATACAAAACTTTATATATGTAATTGACTACCCAATGTGAGTCTGGTTTTAAATTCATAATGCCATTGGTCATGTGGTCGAGCAGCCATATTAGATTGAAAAAACAGATCCTATCAAAATCCCCTTCTCTGAAACCGCTTTAACAAATCGACGCCAAACTTTATATGTATTATAGACTAACTATAACAAATAAAGTTTGATAACTAAAATGTCATATGTCACATGGTCAGGCAGTTATATTGGATTGTCTAATACCTTTAAAAGTCAGGCTAATACCTTTAAAAGATCGCCTATCAAACAGCAGGAACAATCAAAGCAAAACTTTACGTCGATCATCGAGTAACCATGGCGATAAAGGTCTGATAGTTAAAACTTAATTCGTTAAGTGGTTTCAGAGAAGATGATTTTAAAAGGTTTTTCTTCAATTCATTATGGCTGCCAAACCATGTGACCTATGACATCAGACTCATCAAACTTGCAGTTATTGTAAGCACCCACAGAAATCACTGCTCGCAGTTATAAATGGCCGTTATAGGGATGGACTCACCATGAGAAATATAGTTTGATAAAAATGACAAAATAGGACGGCATCATCATCGGACAGCTGGCGTGTGATGGCATCATCATCGGAACTGGCAGTGTAGGATGGCAGCGTCGGATGGCATTGTTGTTGACACGGGTGTCGTTCAGTACCCGGCATAACTGCTCGCAGTTATAAGTGCACGCTTTAGTATTGTAGGAGATTCCATCTAGATTCTCGAAGAGATTCACTTATAAAACGGGTCACAATGTCCGGATGTCTGTTCGTCCGTCCCTGTCCGTTAACCTTTTGCTATTTTTGCTACTCCTCCCTTGTCACCCAGCTGATTGTTCTGAAGCTTGACACATGAACGCAAGACAGTAGCCTGCACAATCGCTCGGGCTTCGATTTTTCGATTTCGGATCATGGGGCCTCCGGATGTGTGCGGGAGGACAGAAGGGGTGGGCTGGAGGGTGGGTTACCCCCTGAAACTTTGGATCCATACTCGTCCCTTATTTACCAACCAATTGCTCTGAAACATGATACAGCCCTTCTGCTCGATGGTCCATAGGCTCATTCGGTCTTAGATTTTTCGTTTTCTTATAGGGGCTTCCGGGAGGGGCAGGGTCCTACAAATCTGCAGAAGTCTGAACGACAACCTCAAGAGATGACCGTCAGCTCACTCAGGTCCATTTTATTACCCTCGCCAAAGGAGAGGGTATTGCATTTGAGTCCGTTTGTCTGTCTGTCTGTGTCTCTGTCTGTCTGTTTGTCTGTTTGTTTGTCCACACAGAATAAATAAGATTTTCTCTGCAACCGTTAGTCCGATTGACTGGAAATTTTCACCACAGGTGCAACTCCACCTGTAGAATTTCTTAAATGATAATTATGACATAAGTTTGCTGTGCGAGGGTTGGAGGAGGGAGTTGAGAATAAACGCATCTGGCGAAGTTTCCATTGTCAGGATTGTGTAATGTTTTATCACGGTCGACATGTAGTGTAGGTATCCAAGGCCTGAATCTAATCAATTAGTCTGCATGCTTTTTCCTTGAAATGAAATAAACGTGATAGATCAGCTACACTTATGATCAAGGTGTACTGGGATTGAGCAAATGAATGAACTGGGATTGAGCCTTAGGATTAATACAATTAGGATCAATAATTCAATTACGTACATCAGGCTCAAGGAGTATATATTGTTATGAATTTGGTAGAGCAACATCTAGAGCTAGGTAGATCTGTACAGGTAGGTATTCGACTGTCGTGACAGGGACTCTACATGTAATAAGTTCTTGATGTTTAGGCGTTTGTCGGGGTAAGATGTATGATTGTGGATCTACCTGGAGATTCGAGTGTTAAGTAGTGAGGGATTAAAGGTAACGCCCCTGTGAGTCTCACCTAGTAGTCAAACCTTTGTCCATTTATGGCACTGCAGACCACATAAACATTAGATAGATCACTAGCGCAACATTAAATAATTCCTTTCCCTGACAATGACTTCGGAACAAACGGACAGGAAACCAGGCCAGGACACTGCCGATGATGGCCGCAGCCAGCTACACCTCCGCTGGGCCTCGAGTGCCACGCGCTATCACAACACTACAGGCCTGTGATTCGGTGGAGGGCACTGATTGGGTGGCGCACCAAGGGACGTGACGTCACCAGCGAGGTTATTTAAGGGAGCACCGAACGCTCTCTTCGCTCTGGTTCTCTTGCCTCTCTGGCGTCTGGCAGTGCAGCTTTTGGTCTCTTGTGGTTGATGCTCTTAGTTGCGCAGCAGTTGAGAAGAGTTCTGCAGAAGAGTTGGCTGCCAGCACTCCCGCAGAGAGTTCACTTCAGTTGAGCCGGAGGAGTTGAGTTGAGACCAGTCCCGGAGCGAGTTGGAAGGACGAGACGTGCAGTCACACCTGCGTTCTCCCCGTTCCTGTCTTTTCGTGCTTCGTGTGGGGATCGATCTTGGGTGGAGCCGCTGGCCTGCGTTGGGTGCCTTGGAGATTGGTGCACCGACCTCGTGGGCGGCGAGAGGCTCGGAGCTTGGAGAAGGCCTGGTGGTGGCTGAGCGCGGCCGTATTACAAGAAGACGACAGAGACAGATAAGCCCGGGCTCCGCGTACCTTTGTCCATTATGACACGACGTGACGTGTTTCTTTTGCAATTCATAATCTCCCTCGTATCGTGTTTGGTATCTGTTGTGTGTGGGATCCCAATTTAGGCTTCTGATTAGAGTTATTACCGGCGCGGGCTTTTTCACTGTCTTTACTTTTCATTAATAAATCCTTGTATTATTTTCTGTATATATCTGAACGCAGTTTCCTGGGTGTTTTATTTTAATAGATAAGGTGGCGGAGCTTTGCTGTATCCGCCATTCCGTGCGTTTAACTTTAAGTGTTTGATTTGGAATCCGCATCCGCATTGTTTTCGCCTCGGGAGTTATAGCCTCGCAATTGGCCATCCGCAACTGTGGTGTTAATCGCGGTTGCGTGACAATATGTTAAATAGGTACAATTTGAACATACAGACTTGGCATTTAATATGGAATATTTTTTTTTTCTTGACCTGGGTTTACTTTCTTAACTCAGTATATCAATCTGGTGAGTTTCTTTTACACTTTGGTGATTTATTTGTTAAAAGAACCATGTCACTGATTGTCTGTCGCAGCAAGAAGTCAACAACAGGATTATATCACAGGTGGCATGGCAAAATGTACAGACAGGTGCATTTGATGATTGGCTTCACAGTCGGGTATACAAGGGTTGTTGCGTTCTGTATTAGTGGAAAACAACTGCTGCACGTCTCCAAAGGTTATTGCCGCTTCCTCTGGAGATGGTCCGTCAACTCGACAATGCTGTTTGTCATGGAGTGGTGGCTTTACGAAATTACGGCATGAAACAGCATGCTATTGCTCGGCAGTATGGCATCACTCAAGGGCAGGTGTCAAAGATCCTGAAACGAAATGCTCAGAGGGGTGTCCCTACTTCAATACCGAGGCCAGGACGTCCACGCAGAACCACAAGGAGAGATGATCGCCAGCTGCACCGGTTAGTCTGCAATGGCCGTACCAAGTCAGCTAATCGGCTTGGGGCTGAGTGGCAGCAACTGGCAAATGTGCCTGTATCCAGAAGGCTATTCAACCAACGACTTGTTCAAGCAGGCTATCGTGCCAGGCGTCCCCTGAGAAAGCCACGCCTGACCAGACAACACCGCCAGCGCCGATTGCAGTGGGCCAGAGAGCACCGTCAATGGCAGCCAGGACACTGGAATCAAGTGACCTTCAGTGACGAGTCTAGATTTCTGGTCTATCGTCAAGATGGCCGTGTCCAGTTAAATGCCAAGTCTGTATGAATTGCATACTAATTACCTATTGCAACATTTTAACATATTGGAACATACTAATTATGTACTACTAGCAGGAGTACCCGGCGTTGCCGGGTGAGGGGGGCGGGGGTGCGAGGCTGGAGAGGGATGGTTGAGGAAGGGAGTGGGGTGAGTGGAAGGGGGTGGGGTGGGGATGGGAGTAGGAGGGGAAAGATATACTACATATACATATTTTGGGGGAGGGGGCTCTTTGACAGGCTCCTTCGTTTGAGGGAGGGGGAAGGGAAGGAGGAAAGATTTACCTGTGCAAAGAGTGCTTTAACCTCAATGTTGCCCAGGTAAAAAAGGAAATTGTAATACCCTCTGCCACCATCACCAGGTGCTGCTACACGGTACACATTTACATAGAGAATTTAAGCCCCTCTCCCGGTCCGCCACACCCCAGCATGAGGCCGTGGCCACATAGCCTATGTTACCCCCCAGACAAAGTTGTATTTGTATTTGTACCCCAATTAAAGTATATAAGTGTTTATAGCTGAAGTACCCGGTGTTGCTCAAGTGAAAAAGAAACATTAACATATTTGAAATGAGGGCAAATATAATGGAAAAGCAATTACATCCAAATCAGAATCCATCACAAATGTCAAATCATCATTTCACCTTTTTGTTGAATATCTGCCGGTGAATGTGCCGTTCATCACGTTTCTGAGTAAAGTATTGTCCTGTGGGTGGCTCTGTTAAGACAGAGCGCCCACGGATGACCAATCGAGCTTACTTTGAGGCGACGATCAAATACGGATTTCACTCGACAAGAACGGGATGAAAAGATAAGAAGAAGAAGCGGGAGCTTTACCTGATGCGATCCGCGCGCAGTCTTCAACCCTTCAATTTAATAAATCAAACCAAAGACTGAATTTTTGTACATAAATAAACACGGCTTTATTGCTGGATCCCGAGACTGAAACGCGCTGGTAAGTAAAATCCCCTAATGAGCGCTCCTACATACAGACTTTGAACACGGACAAATGGATGTATATGAAAGAAAACGCATCTGGTGCGTGTTGGTGCTGGCTTAGCTCTATCTGGAGTGTGCCAGGGATCGTCATGCTCCGAGCGTGGTCGTCCGACGCGGCTCCAGTCAGCGTGAACAAGGCCTCGGCGCGCCCCGTTCACTAGGCCTCGACAAGGCTCCTCGCACCAAGCGAGCGAGCGGCATGCAACCCGCCTCCTCAGCCGTGCAATGTCCTCCCGGATTCGGCACGGAACTGCGATGCACCCCACGTTCGGGTCAGTAAGGAGAGAGAGTCGAGGGTGAAGGAAGGGGTGAGGGCAAGAACGAACGAGGTTCAGGCACCACTGGCTATTGCAACGAGCAGGGACGAGAGAAAATGTCGGTCTCCTTCACTTTTTGTCAACCCCTTGTTACGGGTTCCTCTACGATCTCCTGGTCTCGGTAAACCTCCGAACCCCGAGATGAGCCCCGGCAGAAAAAGTACGTTATTCTGTGTTAGAAATCAATAGTAAAACCACACCAATGATTATAAATAAACAGATATTGTATTAAAAATCACACAAAAATAACAGTACAACAATAATAGGAATCAAGAGTACAATCAATATCTCCTATGATGGTACCATCTGCTAACATGCATAAGGTAACTCACTGTGCTCCAAGTGAGTGGACAAGAACCTTCCCCAATGTCTCTATATTCCCGTCTTCGAGCTCAGAGTTGGTCCCCTCCAGTGATCGACGGAACGACGTCGAATCGAAACCAGAATCTCGTTCAGAGGACAGGCACAGACACGCCGCCCAAAACGGCACAAAGGCACACGCGGCCCAAAGCGGAGAAAATCGTCACGTGGTTAAAGCGGCACAAAGGCGCACTCACGGCGACTGGGAAATCCAAAGGCACCCTCCAGGTATGAACTTTCACTGTTCACGGTCGGCGAGCCGCAAAGTAATCGTCAAAAGCCTCGGTGCACACACACACCACAGATACGTCTGAAAGCGGTGGAAACGGTTGACGAAGCAAGGAAAGTTTGCTCGACGCGCGAAGCGCACGAGTCAAAATGGCCGACGGCTCGTGGTTCTCGAGTCGTCACGACCCAGCGATGATTCTTCGGAGCCAACGCCAAACCTGACACGCCGGATGATCCGTCACAGCGATAACAACTTCATCGCAGGAATTCCTTATTCCCAGGAAACCCAAAGTACGTGACTTGTTCGACAACGTTCGTTGCAGACCGCAAAGCAACCAGCTTCTTCTCCCACTTTTCGTTCCGCCCTCTTCTCTCCTCGTCGTCTTCCGGTCCGGTTTCCTGTATCATTTAACGTTAGCTTTTTTTAAATTTTAGATAACTGTTCATGAATAATAAACCTTTTGAGAATAATAATAGTACATAATATCAGAAATATGTCAAGTGGGTGAAAACCACAACAACGGAAGTTACGAATCCGTAACACCCTCTTGACGTCATCGCTCTCTCTCTCTGCCAATCCCTGCCGGCCAACATCACAGGCTCAATTCTCCACCAATGGCCGCGTCACGTCTCTCTCATCCCATCGGTCGGTCGCCAATCAGTCTGTCGCTTCCCTTGCTCTTGCTTCACCACTCAGCGAGCTGCTTCTTGCTTTTTGCCTTGACCAATCACGCAAGCTCGGTGTGGCTATTGCCTGGTTTGCTCGATGTGTTTTGCAATGCCAGCTGGTGATGTGGCTGGCTATGGCTGCATCGGCAGTGCCCCGAACTGGCTTCCGGTGAGTTTTGTCATTGTGGCGGAGGGGACATTAATTAGTGTGTGCGCTAATGGGCCTAACTCATGTCTATGGTGCGTTGCCATACGGGACACAGGTATGATCACAGGTTTGACACACAGGGGAATTAACATAATCCCTACAACTACTTATCACAAAGCCATCCTTGTATGACCACAAATATACACTTAATCCGACATACGGGCTAGACAGGTCCTCTACTTATTTACATCGAGATGGTTCTTGCTACCCACCATCATCGGAGCACCTACCTATGCAGATCTACCTAAATCTATATATGTCCCTATCCCACCGACATAACAGTATGATGACGTGCAGGAAGAAGAAGAAGAAGCCTTCCTACCAACTGCATACACTTCTGGAATTGTTTGATTTATTTGTGTTCAAATGTTTGTGAATTGTTTTGTATTTGTTTATGTGAATGTGTACTTGTATATAATTATAACTGTCATTACTCAAAAAGGCTCGCGCTCGGCTTGGGGGGTGGAGGCATGGGAACGTGGGGTGGGGGGTGGGGGGGGGTGGGAGAGGACTAAAACACATGGACACTGCTCGGACTTCAAGGAAAGAAGTCGGTATTTCGAAAAAGTGGATCTGGGGTGAATTAATGGGGGTAGAAAAGGTCTAGCTTTTGGATGGGAGAAGATAAGAGATGGTGGTGAACAGCTATTTTGAATACCTGGAGGGAGGAGTGGGATTGAAGACAGTGAGGGAGTTTATTCCAGAGGTGGGAGAAAAGAGGAATGAAAGGGTGAAGGTGAGCAGAGAGTCTTGATTTTGGCAGTTTAACCATAAGAGGGTTGCAGGCAGATCTTGTGCGACCTGTAGGAATATTTGGGGGACAGAGCACAGAGAGAGCTGGGGGAGCAAGGCCGTAGAGGAGTCGGTAGAAGACGGAAAGACCACCAACCTGCCTGTGGTGAGCGAGTGAAAGGCCCTCGGAGGTAGCTTTATCGCGGGAGATTCCAATGATTCTGAAAGTTTTGATGATTTGATTCTGTAAGTGTGAGGCAGGAGCACCAGCCCAGAGGGGGAAAACAGTAATCCATTGAGCTGCGGATGAAAGCCTTGTATGTGGTGAGGAGCTCAGGTGTGCCAAGGAAGGACTTCGCACGATGGAGGATGCCCAGTCGGCGACTGGCTTTGGAGGCCAGCTTGGAAATATGGTTTTCCCAGGAAAATCATGGCAGATAGTGAGACCCAAAAGCTTGAGTGATAGAACTTCTTTGAGAGGATTGTTGAGAAAGTAGATGGGAGGGTTGTCCAGTCGGTCTTTTCGGAGAGAAATAGTAAGAGTGTGAGCTTTGTGAGGATTGAAAGACATGTTCCACTTCTTTGACCAGTCTGAGATTTTGTCCAGGTCTGCAGAGAGTGAGTAGGCTGCAGACTGCCTATCTGAGGGATGAGGAATGGAGCGGCAGAGAGTGGAGTCATCAGCAAACAGATCGAAAGGATTTTCCAGAGTCAGAGAGGTCATTGATGAAGACCAGAAAAAGCACAGGGCCCAGAACACTGCCTTGGGGAACTCCAGCCTGAACAGGAAGGGGAGATGAGAGGAAACCATTCAGGGCCATACATTGACTACGACCAGAGAGGAAGTCCGCAAGCCATGCGTGGAGATTTCCAGGGATATCTTTGGAGGAGAGTTTTGGTGAGCAGTGTGGGTGCCAGACCGTATCGAAGGCAGGTGATATATCAAGGGAGACAGCTCTGATTTCCTGTTTGGCATTAAGGACCTCCATCCATTGTTGAGACAATCCACTTCTGTGTTTATTTACCATTTGAGCTTCAGTATGTGTATCCAGGCCATATCCTTTTTTTTAACCATTTGAGCTTTTGTCATCAAATTTTCAAAAATGATTTATTATGAGAATGCAGAGAAGACTAACATATATTTTTAGACATTATATTTCATATATTTTACATACATTTTAAAAATATAGACATATATGTTTGTTTTTGCTGTTTTTGTGAAGTTTAGTTTGAGTACAAAATGGCCGTGGAATGGCTTTGCATTTTGAGATGCTTTCTTGTCTTTCTTGTAATCACTTAGTGTATGTCTCAGGTTTGTTGTGTCGGTTTTTGCTTCTCGTTGACAGGTGGCACCCAATTTGCTCACACCTTTTTATTTCCCATGCCATTCCTCGATGTTTAATTGTGTCTCCAGATTGCACTAGTTCCTGTGTTGGAATACGTTCTTTTGTAATGAGAGCAGTGACGTTGTCTTCAAATAATTGAGAAAAGTTGTGTTAAAATCCCATTCGTTGTTTGCATCAGTTTTCACTCCTTTGAAGAACCAAACGATTCCCAGTTGCTGGAATGGTTTGATAGTTGAGTGTTATACTATCCATATCACGATGGTCTTGTGCCTCATCTCATTGAGCATATTGTACCATACCTGGAAGTTTTTGGCCTGAAGCAGGGCTGCGAGATGTCTGAGCAGCATGGCATGCTGGTCAGACTCAATGTAAACTGCACTAATGACCTCATCCACAAAATTGTGATGTTACCTTGAGAATGCAAGTCTGTTAATGATGTCGGAAATGTTTTCAAATCCTTTGATTATGTCAATATGTAGATATGGTAATGCCATGTGCCCCATGCTTATTTATTAGGAGTGTGGACATGACCCCATATACAACTCCATGTTGTGTGGGCACTGGGAAACTACACAACGAAAGGAAGGCATGCATTGTGTTTTCAACTGAATGTTTCACTCCAGGTGACATCTATATATATAAAACACAGTTTGTGTGTGTGTGTGTGTGTGTGTGTGTGTGTGTGTGTGTGTGTGTGTGTGTGTGTGTGTGTGTGTGTGTGTGTGTGTGTGTGTGTGTGTGATATGTTACCGGTAGACTCCTAAACGGAGAGGCTCACGTACTTGATATTTGGCACAGACATGGCCATTGAGCCTGGGACGAACATGGCCGACCTAAAAATTGATTTCATAATATTTTTTTACCATATTTTTACCTAAGCGCGAAATATTATGACCGGAATCTGACCGGTAGCAGAGCAGCGCGCTGATTCGCTCAGAGCGATCACGTGATGTTCGTTGCCGCCATTAACTTCGCACGTATTTCAGAGCGAAAAGCAATTGCGTTTTTGCCGGGTACTTCTGCATGATTAGCATTTAGCATGATTTAGCATGATTTAGCATAGATAGTAGCATGTTTCACGTAGATTTTTTTTCAGCGAGCAGAAGTACCCGGCATTGTACGAATAATATATAGATAGTGCCGTGTAGGGCGGAGTGATGCCGCTGTGGGAGGGACCGAGCAAGGTCGCTGTGGGCGGGACCGAGCGAGGTCGCTGTGGGCGGGGCCGGGCGAGGTCGCTGTGGGCGGGGCCGGGCGAGGTCGCTGTGGGCGGGACCGAGCGAGGTCGCTGTGGGCGGGACCGAGCGAGGCAGCTATGGGCGGGGCCGAGAGAGGTCGCTGTGGGCGGGACCGAGCGAGGTCTGCGTTAGTGCGTTGCCGTTGCCGTTGCCTGGTATAAAAAGATGGTGCTTGATGCTCTCTGCGTCAAGATACGGACTTGATGTCCGTATCTTTACAACAGACATTCCAATGATGATGATGATGATAAATGTAATACCACTCAAGGAAGGCCCACAACTCAAGAGAGTGGAAAAAAACAATAAAATGAACAAAAATATGGGGAAGGAGAAGCAACCACTCAGAAGAATGACAGAAAATCATTTCCCTTAAATTTACCGTGTTCACCAACTAGCACGACCAGATACAGGACACCAAAAGAATTTCCCTTACACATATCGTGTCCACCAACCAGCAAGACCATACCACTTACCTCTGGATCAAACTGTATTTCAAATATTCAAACGGTTTTTACATGCTGCCGTCTCCTATCAACCAATGAAATTTTTCAAAAATATTGTAGTACATTTATTTTTTAATAATGTACCATATTTACGGCAGTATATTTATTTACGCCATGAGTAAGGAAGGAAAATTTCCAGCGTGCTGATTCGCTCATTCGCGCTCATTGATAACGATCACGATCACGTGATGACGTGATCAGTGATCACAAATGATGTTCGTGACGCGATCACGTGATGTTCCTTGCCGCCATAAACTCACAGCAAGAAGCATAGATTTTAGCATTATTAGCATTTAGCATGATTTAGCATAGATAGTAGCATGTTTCACATAGATTTTTTTTCAGCGAGGAATATTATACACGGATTCTGACCGGTGGCAGAGCAGCGCGCTGATTCGCTCAGAACAATCACGTGATGTTCCATCTCCGCCGCCAGTTGGCTTCACTTTTCACGGAGTATGAGCGTTCTATATATTTTCAATTCAGTGCGCCGACTCGACCACATACTTGATTTGTGGCATAGACATGGCCATGGGCCTTCACGGTGTAATTTGTGCGAGGCTTTTGTCCGAGTGAGCTTGAGTCGAGAGGGCGAATGTACGGGTTGGGAATGTACGGGTTCCCCCACCCGGCAACTCCGGTACTGGAGGGCGTCACAGGATCGGTGACTCTCCAAAATCCGCTTCGTGCTATTGCGAAGATTCAGGACGATGTCGCGATTGTTGTGCTGATCTCCGACCATGAGAACTGCAACGTCATTGTTGACTGGCCCTCCCCTCCCCCTCCCTTCCCCCTCCACCCTACCCCCTCCCTTTTCCCCCTCCCCCCTACTCCTTCCCCTCCCCCTCCCCCTCCCCTCCCCCTCCCCTCCCCCTCCCCCTCCCCTCCCCCTCCCCCTCCCCCTCCCCTCCCCCTCCCCTCGCCTCTCTCCCCTCCCCCCTCCCCCTCCCCCCTCTCCTTCCCCCTCCCACCTCCCACCCCTCTCCTCTCCAATCCCTCCCCCTCCCCCCCTCTCCTCCCCTCCCCCCCTCTCCTCCCCTCCCCCCCTCTCCTCCCCTCCTCTCCTCCCCTCCCCCCTCCCCCCTCCCCCTCCCCCTCCCCCTCCCCCCTGCCTTCCCCCCTCCCCCAAACTTAAACAATCATACTCGAGCAGCCATTTAACATGCGGTTCCTGATATTTTGCACTTTTCATTTTTGTAACCACCTTAAGGCAAGGTTTCTTGCACATCCTCTCTCTGCCCTTTTCACCCTGTCATTTGCGTTCAGTCATCTTCCATCAGCTTGGAAATCCACCAACATCACTGCATTACATAAAAAGGTGCAAAAACTGATCTCCTTACCTAAATACCTATTAGCTTACTTCCAATCATAAGCAACGTGAGTCTGGTGTTGGCTTAGCGGCTAGGGTGCAGCTTGGGATCCTAGGATCCGGGGTTCAAATCCCAGTCGATCGCTGAATTAATGCCAGGGGGGTTGACTCAGCCTGTCATCCTTTCGAGGTCGGCAAATTGAGTACCAGTTCACTGGTAATTCCCTGTGTGTTGCAAGAGGCGACTCGCAGGTTTGGTGGCAGGAAGGGCATCCGGCTGTAAAACATTGCTTCAAAATGGGTACCAGGGTTCCCGAAAAAGGCCAACACCTGCTCTGCAGGAAAAAATGGCCTCTCAAGGTGGTTCTTCAATCATGAGCAACGTCATGGAATCCATCATCGCAGTTGACATGAAATCCTTCCTTTCTCCAACAACATCGTATCAGATCACCAATTCAGATTCAGACCAGGTCACTCCACCTTGGACAGCCTGCTGCAGCCTGTTGCTTCTACTCATCCAACAATGGATGGAGGCCCTCAATGTCATACATGAGATCAGGGCCATATCTCTGGACATATATCGTGCTTTTGATACGGTCTGGCATCCTGCATTACCCTCCAAACACCCTGCTTATGGCATCCAAGGCCAACTCCACACATGGCTTACTGACTTCCTCTACCCTTGAAACCGATGTGTGGCACTCAACGGAATCCTTTCATCTCCTCTCCCTGTCAAGCCTGGAGTGCCCAAAGGCAGTGTTCTGGGACCAGTCCTATTCCTGATCTTCATCATCGATCTCCCTGACTCTATGGAGAATCTTCTTTATATATTTGCTCATGGCACCACCTTCTGCCATGACATCCCTCATCCTTCACAGACAGGCCACAGCCTCTTCCCTCTCTTCAACCTAGACAAAATCACAAGCTGGTCAAATACTGGGAATATGTCTTTCAATCTTGACAAATCTCACACTCACTATCTCGCTCTGAAAGGACTATCTGTCAAACCCCCATATCTACTTTCTAAACAATCCTGTTGAGGAAGTTCAGTCATTCAAACTCCTGGGTCTCACTATCAGTTGTGATCTTTCTTGGGCAAATCACATTTCAAAATTGGCCTTAGCCAGCCACAAACTGGGCATCATCTGTCCTACAAATTCCTTCCTTAGCACACCTGAACTCCTATCCACTTATATCCCTTCATCTGCAGCTTGATGGATTTTTTCTTCATCCAGTTTTTCCTCCTGACTTTTGTTCTGTATCCATTTTGTCCACCATATTATGCATCCTCTCCTGACCCCCCCCCCCCACAACCCCCATTCCTTCCCACACCCATTATTTGTCCATGTCTGCCTCTATCTTGGCCTTCAACTCTGGTGTTGGTGTTTCCCCCATCTGTCTCTACTGTTCCTTTTGTCTTGTTATATCCTGATGCGTTCAGTGTACTGGAGCTCTTACATGAGCCTCGACTACATATTCAAAAGATAAAAGTAAGGTATGCACAAATATCACAGATCTCACTTGGCCAGAAGTATATTCTGCCGACTGTTTCTCAATTCCTGACCTGATAACATCTGTAGCAAATGTTCCGCAGAAGCTAATTTTAATGCAGGTCACCTTGATGTGCAGTGGGCTTGGATGTAGTCAAGTGGTTGTCTTTGCAGAGGTTGTTCTGGATCGAGTGTCTTCACATCGGGAAATGCATCCGCACACTTGGGGATGTATTGTTCCCACTAATGGTGGCCTGTTGCTCATGAATGGAGATGGTACTCTGTGCGGAATAAGAGCGCTAGCATCTTGGGAAGAGCACCTGAGAGGCTTCCACACGATGCTCATATTACCATAATATTTTAATCCTGAACCATCTCTGTGCTGCTATCATATTTCATGTTTTATCTTTTATGTTCTCGAAAGCAGGAATAATATTGGAAGCTTTTTGCATGTTCGACTTATTGGGATTCAGAAGAGACAAAATCAAAACGATGTCCGACATCTCTCTTACGCTGGCCAAATGAATCGTTTATTGTGTTGAGCGTGAAGTTTCACCAGGAGGAAACCATTTCTCATGGCTCATTGATACGTAGCGGAAATGGCTTTGCCGTGTTGTGTAATGCAGAATTTGAAAATGGAACTGGAATCTCATAATCTGGTGATATCTATCACAGGCACTCTATGGCTAAAAGTAGCCTCTCGATTCATGACCAACCGAAATTCAAACCCAACTTGGACAATTTAATTGCAACTTGAGGTAGTACGTCATCGCTGCAATGGATAATCAAATTATCTTAAAACTTTGAGTGTAATGATTTTTTTTTTTTATCCATATGGATGTAGCCTGGTGTTGGCTTAGCGGTTCGGGTGCCGGCTTGGGATTCCAGGATCCTGGGTTCGAATCCCGGTCGATCACTGAATTAACACCAGGGGGGTTGATTCAGCCTGTCATCCTTCCGAGGTCGGCAAATTGAGTACCAGCTTGCTGGGATGAATGATCCCGGTGTGTACCCCGGTTTAGAATAGGTACACCGTATCCCTGCGCATCGTAATAGCGTGACCAAGGGTTGGCGCCAGGAAGGGCATCCGGCCATAAAAACATTGCGTCAAACAGGGAACCATGATTGTCACGGGGCCCGCAAGGCTAACTAACCCCTGCTCCAGCGGGGAAAATGGCCTTAAAACGATCATTCATTCATTCATCCATATGGACCCGAGTGTGGTCTCTGAGTCATGTCACTGGACCACAGTATGGTGCTTTCAGGGTAATGCAGGCCAACGCTGCGGTAATTGGGGAACAGAAGGTCGACACGACTACAATGACACTTCCAATGGATGAGACATGTCCAGCACATGCAATCCAATCATGAGGAATAAAACTCAGAATCCATCGCCTGTAATGGATTCACCTTTTTCATAAAGGGAAGAGTCTGTTGATGAGAAAAGGGAGTGTGATGAAGGATTGCATTGGATGCTGGAAAATAGTTTTGCAACACGAGTTGCATTTGCATCGTTTGCGGTAAGTTTGAGCTTGTGCAGAATCACCGTTCAGTTGCATCACAAAGACACAGATACCTCAGCATGGGGCATGGCAACGACCGCGGTCCCTCAGCTCGATGTACACTCGGAAAGTGTCCGTGCAGTTTGACCTGCTCCTTCTAAGGCTGCTGCCGTTTGTCGACTGTTGATTCCAGGTGCAGACATCCGACTTGTGGCAAAAGCAGGAGATGGTGGAGGTGGTTTAAACTGAGTGGGAACCGGGTGTGAAATGAAACTGTAATAGTGCGAGCAACCATAGCAACGGCACTCGGTGCATGATGTACGATTTCGTGATTACCCCCACCACGATTCAACCCTTACTCCATTCCCACTCGATACCACACTTTCCCCCCTCCACCCCTCACTCTCCTCACACCTCCCCCTCCCCCCCATTTCTTTCTCTACCACGCGTGCTGTGCCAACCTTGAGCCCTCGTCATCTGCGCCGTTGAGCTTGCGGATCGCTCGCTAGGGTGTTCGGCATGCTGCACACCACTCCCGAGACGCGTGGCGAGGTGGCCGGCGCTGCGGCTCTGTCTGCATTGCGGCTGTAACGGCGTAAGGGGTATGCAAGGCGCGTCCGCCGGCGCACCGGCTCTCTCCTGAAGAACCCGCTTCGGCGCGACGCACGGTTGTACAGCTGTGTCTCGGCACAGCTTGTCAGTTCGTGTGTCTCTTTGTGTGCGTGTGCTTTGTCCAGGGCAGGGCAAGGTTGAAGGCAGTCGTTGGGTGGGGCAAACGATTGGTGTTGGAGGGATATGGGGGTGGGTTCTGTTTGCAGAATGAGGGATAGGGATGTGCATGGCTATTGTGCTTTCTACCTATTGAGCTTTACATGCTGAAGGTGTCCAGGATGATGGTATCGACTCGAGAGCTTTATCGGTTGCTGTTAATGTTTATCGTCATGGTTATCACTTGTCCACCTTTAGGAAAAATAAATGATATTCCGAGGCATTTTATTTTAATTTCAGTCTCGGGACACACCAGTGCCCAAAGCAGCCAAGGATGAGACCTAAAATTGGAGCTCTGCTTGCTATGGCCTGCACGTTCCTCCCACGCCTTGGTCCAAAAGGCGGCTTGCTTTGCACCATGCGAGGGTGTTTTGCCTTTCTGATGGTTCCTAATGAACGAGGCATGAAGCCAAAAGGAATCGAATTTATTATCTGCTGAGCATTTTGATGTGCCATGCATCGAAAACCCCTTTGGGACCCTGACTGTTATACAAAGGAAGAAGCTATCCAAGCAAGTAGAACACGTTTGTTTAATTTATCTGAGTAATCCATGCATTCTCTTTGTGGTAATCACATGAAGCATTTTGCATTTGTGATTTGTTTTTCTTCTGTCTGGTGGAAGATTCATTTCTTATGCAACCAGTATTTATTTTGTGCTCCTTGGAATTGTTACAGGTACTGAGCTAAATGGGCTGAAATGTGTCGATTACAGCATTTCTTACCTCTTTGGTCACGTTACAGGTGTACGAAGCACGCTTGCATGTGTGTGTACAATTTATCTCCAGTTAATTGCGTTGTCAGCCTGTGAGAATACACCTACATCTTGACTGTCATGCTGTCGATTTTATTTATCATTCCAATATGTGAGGGAGAAAGAGAGAGAGAGAGAGAGGGGGTGAGGGGGGGCAGAGGGAGAGAGGCAGAGGCAGAGGGAGAAAGAGAGACAGAGAGAAAGAGAGAGAGAAAAAAAAAGAAAGAAAGAGAAAAGGGAAAAGGAAAGAGAAGGGAAAAGGAAAGAGAAGGGAAAGAGAAAAGGAAGGAGAAGAGAAAAAGGAAAGAGAAAGGGAAAAGGAAAGAGAAAGGAGGAAAGAGAAAAGGAAAGGGAAAGAGAAAAGGAAAGAGAAAGGGAAAGGGAAGAGAAAAGGAAAGAGAAAAGGAAAGGGAAAGAGAAAGAGAAAAAAAGAGAAAAATAATTCTGGATGGGAGGAAAAGGAAATGGGTGATGCAGGAGATAGGTGAAGAACGATCAGGGGGTTTCAAAAGCGTGGGAGTGCCAGAAGTGTACGCTTGGTTGATGGAAGGTATGTATGAGAGAACGAAGGGAAGGGTTTTGGTTGGTGGAAGAGTTGTGTGAACATCGGATTGAGGCAGTGAAGTTCACTCGGTCCACCTTTGTTTATTGAGGATGGAGCTGGTGAGCAGGAGGATCAGCAAAGGAGGCCTGCTGGGAAAGGCACAATATATGCAAAATAACTAGTTATTGTGGCAGAGACCAGGCAAGAAGTGCAGGAGGGGTTGGAGGAGAGGAAAGATGCGCTCGAGAGATATTGATTAAGGATGAGGCTGGAGAAGACAGGTAATGTGAAACAGGCAGCACAGAAAGGGTATCAACGTCAGTTTAAAGGGTAAGAGGATCTGGCAGGAAAGAATTGAGTATTCTCTGACTCTCTGATCTGACTCTCTGATCTGGCTCTCTCTGACTCTGACTGGCTCTGACTCTGACTCTGACTCTCTTTTTTTCTTTTTTTTCTTCTTTTTTTGTATACTGAATCGAGGCTCGTGAAGGAGCTAACATTTATTTCACAAACAAATCAACCAGACAAACAAAACACACAAAAAGAGGGAGCGGAAGACAAGATGGGGAGAGAAGGGGAAGCACACAACCACAACATTTGAGAGCAGGGAGAAGTGTGGGAGGGAGAGGGCTTGGGGGCAGGAGGCATGGGAAGGGGGGGGGGGGGGGGGGGAGAGGTATAAAACACAAGGGGACCGAAATTAGCGGGGGTAGAACTCTGACTCTGACTCTGACTCTGACTCTGACTCTGACTCTGACTCTGACTGACTGTCTCTGACTCTCTCTGTCTATTTCTCTCTCCCTCTCTCATCTGGCAAACCCTCCCATCTACTTTCTTAACAATCTTCTTCAAGAAGTACAGTTACTCAAACCTTTGGGTTTCACTCTCAGCCATGATCTTTCTTGGGCAAATCACATTTCAAAGTTGGCCTCGATAGCGAGCTGCCAACTGGGCATCCTCCATCGTACAAAGTCCTTCCTTAGCACACCTGAACTCCTATCCATCTACAAGGCTTTCGTCCACAGCTTGATGGAGTACTGCTCTCCCCCCCCCCCCCCACCTCATTCCCCACCCTTCCCCCTCCCCTCCCACCCCCTGGCTGGTGCCCTGCCTCACACTTTGCTGAGCTTGATACCATGGAAACCAAGCCCTTCAAGATCATTTGAATGTGACATGATGAAGCTGACCCAGGGAATCAAAAACATATCCCCCACCCCCTCTCCCACATGTTTCCTCAGGGCACACTCAATCTTCCAGTCGCCCTCCTCTTGTTAAAATGCCAAAATCCAGGCTAACTGCTCACCTTCACTCATTTGCTCCTCTTTTCTTTCACCTGTAGAACCAACTTCTCCAGTCTGTTCAGTCCCATTCCTCCATCTCGCCTCCAGCTCGCTCAGGCTCAGGTTCAAAACCATTTTATTTTATACCACCATTAACTCTCTCCCTCCCTAAGTGCTCCCTTTTCCAAATATCGAGTTTTTCCTTCCAGTGTTTGCTTCTGCATCCATCTTGTCCACCTCTCATTCCTCCCCACATCCGTTATTTCTCCAAGTCTCGCTCTATGTTGTCCTTCATCCCTGCTGTTGGTGTGCACCCATACTTTCTGATATGTTCTGTGTTCTAGAATCTAGACCTCCACGAGCCTCGACTTTATACAAAAAATGAATGAGGTCCGAAGGATGGTGGCAGTGAAGAGGATAGATTGAAGAAGGACGGATGGACTGAAGGAGAAGATTGATGTGCGGATGAAGTTGGCAGAGTTTTTTTTTTTTTAAGCCAGCAGAGGTTGGCTGGGCACCTGTTGTTGATTGACAGGGAAAGGCAAAGAAAGAGGAAGGGTTGAGGGAGCAAGGTAGGAGGAAAAGAGGTAGACCACCGCTGAGAATGGAAGATTGTGCAAGGAGGGATACAAGTAAGATGTGATGGTGGGAGAGTGGAGAGCATTGGCTGGGGATAGAGAGCAGTGTTGGAGTATTGTACAAAAGGTGGGGCAGCACCAGCTTGGTACAATTCGGCTTCACACCACATAAATGCAATTGAGGAAGAAGAAGAATGCTGAACACCCAAGTGGACCATTTCCTTGGTTCATCTATCTATAATTCCAGTAATCTCTCTGTGTGTGTGTGTGTCTGTGTGTCTGTGTGTCTGTGTGTTTGTTTGTCTGTGACCGCTGTTTCTCGACAACCACGGGTCCGATATACTTTAAACTTGCCAGGTATATTGCTGGGGACCCGAGGATGTGCCTTTTCAAGGTTTCATATTAATCGGACAAGTAGTTACCGAGCTATGTCCAAAAAACGATTCAACCAATCAGAGAGCAGCGAATTATCACGTGTGCCGAACGTGGCGAACAGACTCTGCCTCGGACGGCACATTTGAGAGCGTATTCATTTATTTCACGTTGGCAAACTATGTTGCGCTCGCTATGTTGGCGTTAAACTATGTTTTAAAACTAATTAAAACTAATTTGCGATTCTTTCGCTTTCCTGCGCGTATGTGCACGCTATGGCGATTTCTTTACCAAACTCCGCAAGCCGTTCGCTTTGGACCAAACCATTTCATGTAAATGGAGGGGGGGGATTGTCACCGTACTCGCAAGCCGTTCGCTTTGGACCAAACCATTTCATGTAAATAGAGGGGGGGGGATTGTCACCGTACTCGCAAGCCGTTCGCTTTGGACCAATCCATTTCATGTAAATAGAGGGGGGGGATATAATTTTAGATATATATATAGTACGGGCATGCCCTAGCTATAGATATAGCTATATCTATAGCTATAGCTATAGCTATAGAAACTAGAGCAGGCTCACCATGACAATCGCAACCTTGCTCGATACGATGATACCGATTTCTTCCGAGAGGTACTTCATGGTGAGTACAGGCACGCGTTGAGCAGGACCTCAATATTTCAATGCACTAAATGCTCGCATTGTGCTGCTTTGGTGTGGAATGAGGAGAGAAGAGGATTTTGCTGCAACCACGGCAAGGTCGATCTTATGCATGATCCTACGAATCCAAAACCCGGTTCAATTCCATCACAACCTCCAGATGCTATTAAAAACCTTTTCCTTTCTTTTTTTCCTTCTTTCCTTTCCTTTTTTTTGGCCACGGAACGGGCACCCACGTACGGGCATGCCCTAGTCTATCTATAATTCCAGTAATCTCTGTATGTCTGTGACCGCTGTTTCTCGACAACCACGGGTCTGATATACTTGAAACTTGCCAGGTATATTGCTGGGGACCCGAGGATGTGCCTTTTCAAGGTTTCATATTAATCGGACAAGTAGTTACCGAGCTATGTCCAAAAAACGATTCAACCAATCAGAGAGCAGCGAGTTATCACGTGTGCCGAACGTGGCGAACAGACTCTGCCTCGGACGGCACATTTGAGAGCGTATTCATTTATTTCACGTTGGCAAACTATGTTGCCGCTATGTTGGCGTTAAACTATGTTTTAAAACTAATTAAAACTAATTTGCGATTCTTTCGCTTTCCTGCGCGTTTGTGCACGCTATGGCGATTTCTTTACCAAACTCCGCAAGCCGTTCGCTTTGGACCAAACCAATTTTCTGTAAATAGAGGGGGGGGATTGTCACCGTACTCGCAAGCCGTTCGCTTTGGACCAAACCATTTCATGTAAATAGAGGGGGGGGATTGTCACCGTACTCGCAAGCCGTTCGCTTTGGACCAAACCATTTCATGTAAATAGAGGGGGGGGATTGTCACCGTACTCGCAAGCCGTTCGCTTTGGCTTTGCGAATGGACCAAACCATTTCATGTAAATAGAGGGGGGGGGATATAATTATAGATAGATATATAGTACGGGCATGCCCTAGTAATTTCAATTCCATTAAAATCTAGATTATGTGATGCCCCACAATCTCCAAAGGATGAGGATATTATTTTGTGTTCCTGTAGTATGTCCATGTCGGGCTTGCAGTTCGGTTTAGAGGTATGCTCACTCATCTCTGAGGTGTGTACTGTGTAGCCTAGGTTAGAATCTTGACCGAGCAATGAAATGTCATCCTGGTGTTTCGCAGGCAGGGCAAGGCATCAATGTATGTACCATCCTTCACATAGTCATTAAGCTGGGTGTCCTGTCTGCTAACATTGGTTGGTGGACTCCTTCATGACAAATCTGAGGTATTTCTGGGACCCTGAACTAATTACAAAGACCTGCTCTAACCTATAGGGGGCGCTGCAGCAGTGGCACCATCGCTCCCCTTCAGGTTCTTGTGCTAAATATCAGCCACGTTCGACATATGAATGATGGTGATGACAATGATTATGTCGAGACAGGAAGTTGTGTATCATTGACTCACACCCTTGCAATGGCAGACATTTTATCCTTTCCGATGACTGATCCTGTGTTCTCATTTTCAGTTGAATGGCACAGAAGCAGATTTTGAATACGAGGAGATTACTCTTGAAAGGGTAAGTGAAGGTCGAAGTCCTCCTTTGCTCACAGTGTACGATTTTGGCTGCACCGTTTGCGTAGGTGCAGTAACGTTTGGTCGGTTCAAGCTTTTAATGCTTTGGGATTGAATTTTCTTTCTTATGGAAGGTTATTGGAGGCCACAGTGGGCATCGGAGAGGGTGGGCTGACGGAAGTGCTGAATTGTCCTCATCATTTCAATGCCACCGTTGCCTTGAAGGCGATGTATTGGTAATTAAACCTTGACGCAAAATTTGAAATTGCACACCATTGGATACGTTACCCAGTGATGCCACACGTCTCATAGTCACATTTTTTTTGCAAAACGACATTACTGTTTTCATTTGTGAAGCAGTTGTACCGACTTTAGGAGATACGTCATCGATCGTTATGTGCACGTATTGTCCATTGCTGACATTGGTCTCATTTTAGGGTACAAGAAACCTTGTGCGCATTTTGATGCACGTAATAGTCGAAATATCTTGATGTCCACACGGTAAACAGGAGAATATTAATAATCAGTTTTTATATATCATCCCTAGCGACTGTCAAGGGACCAACAGGATGGCGAAGCATTGACTGTTTATATTGGGCATGTGTTCTGTTGCTGCTGTGCACGTTTGTGTGGGAAAAAATCAGGGGCGTAGTGCTGTCGGAGCGCACCGGAGTGCTGCTCCAGAACCTCAACACATCTGAGGCGGAGCTCGGCTCCGCATCAGTTTAAAAAAGTAAATAAACACTCACATTCACAATCGGTTCAGTTATTGTGCTTTGTGTGCTTTCATGGCCAAATAATCAGTGTCAAAGCTTGTCCCGAAGCTTGGATATGTCAATGTTTTGGACACTTTGTCTGAGGAACGATTTTACAACAATGCAGGTTGTAGGCAACACAGACCCATATGGTTTACCAAGTACAGCATACTCCAGAAGCGAAACAAACTTTCCAATCATTTTATATCCAGATTTCGTGAATTCTCTTGCATTTACAAAAAGTTTTTACACCTTGGAAGATGTGAAGGCATCGAAAAGCTTGGATACCTACAACTAGTTTGAAGTCTGGGTGGATCAGTGATGTGGCAGTTCTTGTGAAGCACGAGCAAAGGTAGGCCTATAATGCATCAATGACACGGATGACGGACTCATGCTGGCAGAGCAGACACGCATGACGGTGTGCATGTTAACATCGTGCCTATCTGCTCTGCCATCTCTTTCGTTACTCCCGAATATTTATCCAGCCCCAAAGTTTTTTTCTTCTTTTCTAAACTCTGAGAAAGACACCACCTAATGTGAAAGACAACTCCAAGGAAGAAATCATTAGACTCGAGGGGCTGGGGGTTATAATGGTTGGGGCACCCATTCTGAGCCTGGGAGGTTGGTGCTTCAAACACCGGCTGAATCACAACAAAGACTTTAAAAATGGTATGTGCTGCTTACTTGCTTGACACTCAGCATTTAAAAGGAAAGACCACGGACGGACAAACAACCATATGTTGATAATAGTGGCGCAGGCTTTAATGGGCTTAATCCTCCTGTATCAAAAGTTCCTTGCTCAAACTTTTGTAAGGCTTGCACATCTTTCTCTGTGACAGGGAAATTCGGGCCTTGGGTTCAGTATCGCGGGTGGGACTGATAACCCACACATTGGGGACGATCCGAGCATCTTCATCACAAAGATCATTCCTGGTGGTGCTGCGGCACAAGACAGCCGTCTGAGGTATGACAGCACCCGATGGCCCATCACACATGCACTCTGTTGTGATTGTCATTGTTCAAAACTTGCAATAGTTTTACATTCAACAGAAACTACCCCCACTTCCTATCCCTGCCCCTTTATTTTGCTTTATAATATTGACACACCTCTCGGGGTACAGTTCGCTTCCAAAAACCGAACAAACCTGGTTTGTACATTTAAGTGAAAAATTACTTTCCATGTTGCATCGTTGGATGCTGCACTTGGATGCTGCACTTGGATGCTGCACCAGGATGCTGCACCAGGATGCTGCACCAGGATGCTGCACCAGGATGCTGCACTTGGGTGCTGCACTTGGGTGTTGCACTTGGGTTAGGGTGCATCAAACGCCCCTATGTCAAGAAAACAATCTGTCCCCAATTTTATTTTGTTCCAGTCATAAAATAAAGTTCCTATGCAAAATTTGGTAAGGTTTTGATATCATCTTCTGGGTCCACCTCAGCAAATTAGATTTTGAGTCGGTAGTATCAGAGTCAGAAATTTGACACGCAGCTGTTTTGAGGCCCATAAATAAAAATGAAAGGATTGACCGATTGCTACATACAATAGCTCTTTGGAAAGGTATTATTGTGCTCTGTAGCAATATATAATCATCATAGGGATAGGGATACAATTCATTTATATACAAATAGTCAAAATCATGATTTTATTGGTGTAATCATATGTATTATAGATACCAGAATGATATAATTTTTATTACAGTAGAATCATATATACACAATCTTAGCATTTATCATCTTAATACGAGTACATCTGACTATGGATGAACATGAAAATAGAAACAAAACAAAGATACTGTAGTTTTCATGGATATTTCTGACAGTTTAGTCTTGAGCTGCTCGCTTTCGAAGATTCGGTTACTCCTTGCGGTTGTGCTCAACAACTTGTACCACATTTTGGCAGTGGTCTTCACTTCTGGCTGCTGAAAGGAAGTCAGAGCTAAGCTTAACTCCCCTTTCTGCAGAGTCATTCACCACATTCAAGGCTTCAACATTAGTCCATGATGTCTGGTAGGCTGCAGAGTTAGTCCATTCTTGAACATCGGTAACTAGAAATGCCCAGTCAAGCTTCAGATGATGAAATAGGTACCATGAATCTGGTCCAACAAAATCAGCCAGAGTGGTCTTCTCAGTCAAGTCATCAGGAAATCTGGGCTTTCCAAACCCAGTACCAAACCGTCCTTGTGGGTTGGTTACTGGAAAATCTGGCTGAACCTCCAGAAGTCTGTCTGCCAGAGCACGGCGATGGTCATGAGGAACAACTGAGCTGAAGAGGGCAAGTGGAACCATCTCTTCTGTGAGGTACCAGAGATGTCGTTTGAAGACTTTCAGGGCACTTCTTGAGATTCCAGCATTGACAGCTTCATACTGTTTCAGTTTGGAGATGAGCTGCAGGTCATTCCATGGGGCATCGGTGACAGAGGTACATGTCATCCACCAGGAGCTGTATACTAGAGTGACAAACGTGACAAATTCTCTGATCTTTGGCACTTGTTTTTCTGTGGTAATTGTACCTGCTGGAAGATCAGCGATTTGTTTTTCGAAGAGACATAATTTGATTGAGTAGAGGAGCTTCGCCATCCATCTGGCTTTTTGCAGTGCACCAGGACGCTTGAAGGTTATTTGATGTTCAGCTACTTCACCATCAAGGAATACAGTACACAGATCAACAAATTCCAAATAATCATCACGTCTTAGAGATTGCTCGGTGTGACAGAGTCTGAGAACATTATTTTGCCAGTCACTTGTCAAACTTGTTGCTGCTTCATTTAGTTGAGATGGATCAAATCGTGAAAGTGGTTCATTGAATGTGTGTGGAAACATTTCAAAGTTCTTGCGAAACCTTGAGAAGAGGAAGATATCTGGTGACTTAGATGCTTCAACTTTAAGATCAGTAAAAATGTGCGTAAGAATGACTTCACCAATGTGGTGTCTGCAGCCTGACCACAGAAGAGCTTTGTTAAGCCGTTGTTGAATTGTTACACAAGCTGCACTGATGTGGCCGGTGTTAGATGCAGTTGTGTCAAATGTCAAGTTGACAACATTCTCTTGGCAGTTCCATGATTCAAGTAGGTTATTAGTCAGCTGAGCAATTATATCTCCAGATTTACGGTCTGTTCCAGGCTTGTAGGATGGAACACCCAGCAGCTTCATATCAGTTTGAGAACCCAAAAGCACAGCCAGGCATTCTTCAAAAGTGTTTTGGTTAGTTAAGCATGGAAGCAGCTTTGAGTCCCAGTGCAACGTAGCAAGCTTCGGAGGTATCCATTTGTCCTTACAGGTAGTAGCAATATGCTGTCCAATTTTGCGTCTTGATTTATCTGCTGTAGCATATGATGTTGACACCTTCGCTACATCCCCTCCTGTTTCTTCAATAAGAGCTTCTGTGAAAGCAGCCTGTTGGGTTGGTGTCATCTTCATCCTTGTTGCCAGTGAAACAAGACTGGGCCTCTTCAGGATGTCATGTGGAATGAAAACTGATGTGCCAGGTCTAACTAAACGATGATGACTTCTTGAGGTTGTTGGTGTGCTTGTTGAAGGTCCAAGAGTTACTTCTTCATCACTGTCACTAATATTATACACAGTGGTTGTAGTATTTATGTTGAACTCCAGCTCCATACTTGCTCGCCTCTCTGATTCTTTTTCCTCGCGGTTCACTTCACGCTGCATCTTATCTGCCAACAGTTTATCTTGGCAGCCAAATGTTGCACAGCGATCTGTCTTCATAGATTCCAGGAATGCTAAGTCTTCAGGATTCTTGATGTGAGAACTAGCATCATTGGGCCACAAGGGAAATGTCTCCATAAATTTCATCTCCATTTGAATCACCTTTGTGATGCTTGCTGGAGTTGTTCTTCGGTTGATAGGGATTGATCTAAGCTTGGAATTATCATCTGCAAGTTTGATAATTTTCTCAATAGCCTTGTGTTCAGAGATGATAGGAATATTAGCCTTGCCATAAAATGGTGTCACTTTCTGCAGTACAAGCTTTGCTGATTCCCACCGAGAGCGTCGTTCAAGTTTGCCATCTTCCGTGTGCCACATGAAACAACGTAGTACTTGTAAACAAGTTGGAAGTCTGGTGCCATTGATCTGGGAATCTTGTTCAGTTATGGCACTTCCAAGACCAAACACCTTGGTGGACTCTCTTGTTGCAACAGATGCTTTCTTTACTGTGCCATCCATTGTTTTATCTGAAAGAAAAAGGTAGTATTAGTAACAATAATGTCATTTCATAATTATGTACAACAAATAAATCAATTATCCAATTTTATTAGAGTATAGCCTAATAATTGTTTTAATCATCTTGTCTAGTTAAAAGATCTCTGTAAAGACAAGATGACTACAACATTCAGGATATTCTTTAATTTATATATTATATTTTAAAAATACTCTTCATTTAGCTTTATATCCATATTTTGAAAAAAATCATTATTTTGACTATTTGTATATAAATGAATTGTATCCCTATCCCTATGATGATGATATATTGCTACAGAGCACAATAATACCTTTACAAAGAGTTATTATATGTAGCAATCAGTCAATCCTTTCATTTTTATTTATGGGCCTCAAAACAGCTGCGTGTCAAATTTCCAACTCTGATACCACCGACTCAAAATATGAAATGGTGAGGTGGACCCAGAAGATGATGTCCAAACCTTACCAAATTTTGCATAGCAACTTTATTTTATGATTGGAACAAAATAAAATTTGGGACAGATCAATCCAACATCTTTTTAAAAATAGTTGGGCGTTTGATGCACCCTAACTTGGGTGTTGCACTTGGGTGCTGTACTTGGGTGTTGCAGTCACAATATCACATATATGTTTGTTAAAATGCACGTTGTCCACAACACCTTTCTGGTATCCAAGTTTTTCATTCGACAGCGAGGCTTTACAGATAAAGATGCTGATCCAGTTTCCTCTTGCAGGAGGAAAGTTTTTATTGATTTTACAGGACATTTCTCAAATTACTTTAAAAATTATATGACCAAAATGTACCAACAATTTCCACTGTTTCTCACCTTCCAGGAAATGCTTTATTCAGCACAACACTGTGATGTTGTCCCATTCGTTGTGAAAGGGCGTTTTAATGGACAAAATCAATAATCGTCATCACAACAAAGGAAAATTCACATTAAAAAAAACAAAAACAACAGAAAATATCAACAACGATCAAGGGCAGGCAGGATGGCTCAGAGTTACACACACTCGCCTCAAAGCTGTTTAGCTTGGGTTTGAGTCCCAGTCCAGCTATAATTTACCATCCTGGTGGTTCCCAGGCAGCCACCTGGTTCATCAATATGTTCCATCCCTTGCATGGACCTTAAACTGGGCGTCCAGGCTGCCGGTATTAGTTGGTGGACATTAAAGATCCCATGGTGTCCTTCGAGTTACAAGAGTAGTCGAGTTATCGCCGGCACCCTGAACAAATTACAAATTTCTGCACAAACTGCGGCTGGGAAGGCAAGGGCAAACCACTCAGTATAACCATTGCCAAGAAACTGCTTCAGCAACAACAACAACATGCATTTTAAAGGCCATTTTCCCTGCTAGAGCGGGGGTTAGCCTTGCGGTCCCCATGACAATCTTCTCCATTTTGCCCTATTTTCTGCATCTCTCCTTGTTAACCCCCTTGCCCGCATTTCTTCTTCCACCATCTTTAGCCAAGTCTTTCTCGGTCTTCCCCGTCTTCTACTTCCTTCTAGATTCATTTCCATCACTCTTCTCAACCAGTCACTTTCATCCTTCCTCAACACATGACCAAACCATCTCAACCTGTTCCTCTTCACAGCATCAATCACAGGCTCTATTCCCATCATCTTTCGCAATTCATCATTTGTCTTCCTCTCTCTCAACGATACTCCGCACATCCGTCGAACCATTCGCATTTCCACCCTTTCCAACCTTCGTTGCTGCTCTACGTTCATTACCCGTGTCTCGCTCCCATAAATCATAACACTTCTCACACATGCAGCATACACCTTTCCCTTCAGCTTCAACGACACTCCCCTCATCATCAGCACGCCACTCAATTCCCGAAACTTCTTCCATGCACATCTCACTCGAGCAACCGTTGCCGAGTCTGATCCACCTTCTCCATTCAGCATGTCTCCGAGGTAGCAAAATGTTTTCACACCTTCCAGCTTCATGCCGTCTCCAAGATCCAACTCAACATTTTCTCCATCTGCAGCTCCCTCTGTGCACACCTTACATTTGAATGTAGCTGCCACACTGGTTAATGACCCTCTCAGACCACTACATTTTTGATGAACCCACTCAGCGCACATTGTACACTGAATGGAGTTCACTCCGACACCCTTCCTACACACAGCACAGGGCCACTTCCCAGTTCTTTCCACCTCACCACATGCTTTACCACTTGCCATCACCTTCGTCTTTCCGATATTCACCTTCAGACCTTTTGTCTCCATACATTCCTTCCACGTGTTCATCTTTTCCTTCAGTCCATCCATACTTTCCGCAATCAACACCAGATCATCTGCATACAACAACTCCCACGGTAAACCCTCCTTTACGTTCTGAGCCAGCACTTCCATCACAGCTACAAATAGTAGTGGACTTAGTACCGACCCCTGATGCACTCCCACCTCCACCTCAAACTCACCACTGTTCCCGTCCTTCGTCCTTACAGCTGTGCGCGCTCTTTTGTACATTGCCATCACTACTCTGATCAACCATTCCTCCACTCCTAACTTCCTCAATGCCCATGTCAATACTTTGCGTGGAACCCGATCGAATGCTTTCTCCAGATCAACAAACCCAAGAAACAACCTCTTCCTCTTCTCCATGTACTTCTCCTGCAACTGCCTCACAATGAAAAGCACGTCTGTCGTTCCTCTTCCTGGCATGAATCCAAACTGCATTTCGTCAATCTTCACTTTCTTCCTTATCCTCCTCTCCAACACCCTTTCCAATACCTTCATTCCATGCTCCAATAACTTTATCGCTCGGTACGAGCCACACTCCAGAGGGTCACCTTTCCCCTTGTATAGAGGGATGAGGGTACTCAGTTCCCAATTCACTGGAATGCGGCCTTCTTTCACCACCAGATTACAGATCTCTGTCATTCTCTTCACACCCCAACTTCCTGCTGCCTTCAACATATCTCCTACAACTCCCGTCAGCCCTCCCGCTTTTCTACCCTTCATTTCTTTTATCGCTTCCTCAACTTCCTTCTCAGTTATCTTCTCTGCCGGTCCTAAAACTGGGTTACTCTCTATGTTGCCATCCCATTCATTCTCTGTATTCAACAGCATTTCCATATATCTTTTCCATCTTCCTTTAATTCCATCTGGGTCGACAACGATTTGTCCCACTTCATCCTTCAAGCAACTCACCCCCATCACATCACACCTCCCTTTCGCTATCTGCTTTGCAATCCTGAATACTGCTTTCTGACCCTCTTCCGAATCCAAGCGTTCTCCGAACATTTTCCTACATGCCTCCTGCGCCTTTGCTACCTCTTTCTTTGCAGCCTTCCTGGCTGCCTTATAACTTTCATGCTCTGCTGTTTCTGCTCCCGTACCCTTCGCCTTCTGCCACTCCTTGAACTTCTTCCTCTTCTCGTCAATCCTCTTTCCAACTTCATCATCCCACCACCATGTTTCCGAGTGCCTCGGTGGTCCTTTTGCCCAATGCTTCAGCATCAGAATGAAAACAACTACCGGAATGCAATACTGCACGCAGCAGCCTGAGTGTCATGATGCACGCGGCCACACTGGTGTCGCTGAGGGGCACACGACCTACCGTGTGTCCCGCAGCATGCGGCCACCATTGGGTCCTGGTGCACACTATTATCTGAATGCTTAATTTGCATCCTTTAACAAGAATGACCACACTGTGGTCACAACCTGCGACAAAATCCAGAAACGGCCCAAGTGGGAAGCGCGCATGGGAAGCACTATTTAAAGATGAACAGCACGATTGGGAAATACACATTTAATGCGCTATTAAAAAATTAACTTGATACTTCTCACCCGCGTCACCCTCCCCACGGTTATAATCAGAACGAGCTGATTCGTCATAGTCACGGATTGCTTAACCCAAATATGAAGCCATTCAAAAATTACATAATGCTAGTTTTAAACTACTCGTTATGGCCTGGCAGTTAGTTAGCAATCGTTCTCACCCCTCAGCCCAAATTGGGCTAAGGGGTGTTGTCGTCACGGGCGTCGTCCGGGCATCCGTCAACTTTTGGTTTCCGTCAATTTCAAGGAGAACGGCTTGTCCGATTAAATCCATTTTTGCAGTGTCTGTTGGGGTTGAGTAGAGGAAGGTTCCTTTCGAAAATGGGTGCGCTGCGATTTTCAATATGGCGCCACGGCAGCCATCTTGAAATTGGTTTCCGTCAATTTCGAGCAGAATGGCTTGTCCGATTAAATCCATTTTTGCAGTGTGTTGGGGTTGAGTAGAGGAAGGTTCCTTTCGAAAATGGGCGCGCTGCGATTTTCAATATGGCCGCCACGGCAGCCATCTTGAAATTGGTTTGTCATTTTCAAGCAGAACAGCTAGTCCAATTAAATCCATTTTTGCAGTGTGTGTTGGGGTTGAATAGAGGAAGGTTCCTTTCGAAAATGGGTGCGCTGCGATTTTCAATATGTGCGCCACGGCAGCCATCTTGAAATTGGTTTCCACCATGCATGGGCTCTGGGGTTACGCCCACTTTGCAGTGCTATTTTTTAGTAATATGAGTAACCTAACACTTGATTACGTAACGTAACATAACGCCTGGTAACATAACGCTTGATTACCTTCATTTTGTCTCGGTGCTATGGTGGGTGGAGTCGAGCAACAAATTTGGGTGTGGTCCAGCAGCTGTCCAATCAATGGGTGCACATTTCAAAAATCGACCCCAAAAAAGAAACCCCACAGAAACGCGAAGCCTTTGTAGACCTGCAACACGCCGCAGGTGAAATTAGAATAAGTGCCATTAAGCTTTAGCCCTGGTGTTGGGCTAGCGGCAAGGGTCCCGGCTTAGGATCCTAGGATCCTGGGTTCGAATCCCGGTCGATCGCTGAATTAACGCCAGGGGGGTCTGTCAGGGGGGGAGGACTGTCATCCTTCCGAGGTCGGCTAATTGAGTACCAGTTCACTGGTAATTCCCTGTTTGTCGTTAAAGGCGGCAAAAAGGTTGGCGTCAGGAAGGGCATCCGACCGTAAAACATTGCTTCAAAAAGGGGACCGAAAAACAACAACAACCACGGTCCCCGAAAAAGGCCAACCCCCGCTTTGCGGGGAAAAATGGCCTCGAAAGGTGGTTATTTTTTTTATAAGCTGTAACTGGAGCTTGCTTTCTGATTCGCTCCAGAATGTCTCACTAGTGTTGCTTTAATACAACTTTGTCTCCAAACCGTCACTACATTCATATGCATCAATCAAACGATGCACCGAAACGTTAGGGTAGTTTTGTAGCAATGTGGAATTTTTGTTGTTTATATATCTGCTTCGTCAGAAAATCCCTCAAATGCTTTGATCTAACCACAGTGTGGACCAAGCGGGACAAGCCAATCCAGTTATCACCTTCCTGACTGAAGGCTGTTATTAATTTTACTGGGTTTTTTTAAATTTATTGACTCTCCATTCCTGGTGTTTTTTGGTGTTTGAATCCAAGACCTTTGTGCTGCCTTTTTCCTGCCAAATTAGAACCCTCATGCTCTGCGATGCCTGTTCATTGTTGTTGTCCCCATGGCCATCAACATACCGATTTTATTGTTCGTTCCCAAAATGAATTGCTGGAATAAGTTTTAAAACTTTGTATAGTTTTGATTTCGCTGTTGTGATTGTCATGTTGATCCCACCTTTTACTCTGCCTGTGACATCCAGGGTGAACGACTGCATTCTTCGTGTGAACGAGGTAGACGTGCGGGAGGTTGTGCACAGCCGTGCCGTCGAAGCTTTGAAAGAAGCGGGTTCTATTGTCCGCTTGTACGTGCGGCGGCGGCGGCCTGTCTCAGAGACTGTCATGGAGATCAAATTAGTTAAAGGGCCCAAAGGTGAGTTTCAGAAAGTGTCTCGTCCTCTGTCAAGTTTGATATTGGTGCACTTCCACATGCATGAATCTGCTTTAGTTTTCATTCTAATATGACGTAGGTGGTACTTCAAAGCAACCGAATGCTCGCAGACGGGACACCTGGTTTAACGGCCATCTGACGGACGCCACACATTGATGCCTCGACGGACTTGCGAAACACAAGACGGGAGTTAATAGCTAGGTTGGGATTCAAACCAACGCCAGACAGCACAGAGGCGAGTGTGTGACATCCAGACTACCTGCGCAGCCCCTCATGAAATCCCTTAACTAAAATGGAACATCAAGCCTGGGGCCTTTTCCAATGGACCCTTACATTTATTTATTTGTATATTCAGTAGACATGTCAAAGGTGAAAATAAATGAACATGAAAACTAGGTTCCTGAACTTAATATATTTTCTCTTTTTATTTTAATGCCTTCACTTCGAGTTTGGGAGGTCGGTAGTTCAAACCCTGGCCAAGACTTTAAAAATGGAACGTGCTGCTTCCTTGCTTGACACTCAGCATTTCAAAGGATAAGAACAATCCGAATAGGCTGAAATCCATGGGGAGGAGAATCCTCCTTAGAATACCCCACGAGGTGCAGTGATAAAGGCGGCGCGCCAATGCTGTGGGTCGCTGGTAGCCAGAGTGCCCCGGGAAGGGGTAGTTGTCTTGTCGAACAGTCCTGTCTTTGTGTGTGTGTGTGTGTGTGTGTGTGTGCGTGTGTGTGTGTGTGTGTGTGTGTGTGTGTGTGTGTGTGTGTGTGTGTGCGTGCGTGCGTGCGTGCGTGTGTGTGTGTGTGTGTGTGTGTGTGTGTGTGTGTGTGTGTGTGTGTGTGTCAGCTCCACTACGAACCTTCGATCCTGTTAAAAAAGAGACGTTTTGTGTGAGAAATAACTGATATGCACCCGTTGGCTCATTGGGGTTCAAACCCAAATCCTGCAATTGTGAATCTCTTCCTGACTGATCATTGAAAACAGACACTGCACCACTCCCTTGCATTGGCTCCTTTGAAGTTTAATCTTTTTTCTCTCTGTTGCATTTCGTATAATGGTGAAGTAAGTCTGAGTACGTAGGTTTTGACATCTTACGTGGCTCACCATGGGATCACCCGATGAAGTTTTAACGGAAACAATATTGTGTGAATCAATATACGAGTAACATGATGGAGAAATCCAGTAACAGGATGGAGAAATCCATCCGTGTGTCTCTCAATCCCTGTGTGGACTATTTTGGGTTGAGTTTACAGTACAAGTCGCAGAGGGTCACTGAATCGAAAATTAAACTACTACAGTAATTTGGTTGTCTCGCAGCATGTGGCCTACCTTCGTATCTGTGAATCAGGATGATGTGGCAGCTGTTATTTATTACCTCCACCACCAAAGGTGGACAGAGGTTATGTTTTCATCCCTGTCTGTCTGTTGATTTGTCTGTGAGCACGATATATGAAAAGGTTGTGGACGGATTCAGACGAAACTTGGTGGACAAGGTTGGGTGTGTGACAAGAACAGGTCGATTAGATTTTGGCTCGGGCCCGAATCGTTGAGGTTGATTGTGTTTACCTGTTTCCAGCTTTCAACGCGCATCAGTGGTTCTTGAATGAAACATTGACGATGTGAAAGTGGAAGACAACATTTGAACAAGTGCCTGGTGGCTTTAGCTCGATCATTCTACAAAATGAACACAGGAAGATGACCATTGTTTTGTTTTGCATCGATTTGATTTACTTTTTTTGTTTTGCATCATTATTGCTTACTCATGATGAATAAGTGAAGCAAAGCAGTGCAAAGGTCCCTGCAGTGGTTGCTTTTCTGAATTTATGGTTTCCATGTTCCATTACCTTGTTAAACATCCGCACACATGGCACTTACGGACCAGGCAATGTGATTCCAATCCTGCGAAATGGATCCCTTAACACAATTTGACAAGCATTCATTAGTTCATTCCATTGTGCAGTTTTGTCATCGCAGCATTTCGGTAAACAGGAAGTATTGCCTAACAGAGCATATGAAGGTCTGTCATATGAACCACAATCCGACTCAATAATCCAAACCATAGTTTTTCTACTTTCAGCATTTTGTAAATGATTTCACCCGAAGTTGTGCTTTTGCCATTCAATCTGTGAAATTTGTGCTCTTCTGCTTCTTCTTCATTGAATATATACATAATTTAAGAAGTTGGGAGTACATACGTATCTCGTTTCCTGCTTTGTTAGCTCAATCCCTTCCTCCTCGTAATCCCATCTTGCTTTTACAGTCAATATTGATTTCATCTTCTTCTCCTTCAATGTACCTTGCAAGGTCTTGGGTTTAGCATTGCTGGAGGAATTGGCAATCAACACATTCCCGGTGATGACAGCATTTATGTGACCAAGATCATCGAAGGTGGGGCAGCACAGAAAGACGGCAGGCTGCACATTGGTGATCGGCTACTTGCTGTACGTACCGTCCTGCCATGCACATCGTGCCTCAGAACACCACGTCCCGTATATCTCTTGCCATATTTTATTCTTGTCCACTTTTCATCACTTTTGTCCTAACACTCTCACCATTGTCCCCTTGCTCTCACCAAAACCATGTTCCTTCCCCGACCCACTCGCACCAAACTGTTTCTGTGCGGTAAAATAGAACGTGCTTGTGATGGAGTTCACTTGGATAATTTTTATTTCCCATTTGTTTATTTATTATGGCTTGGCATCGCACCTTGACCAAAATATTTTTGTGTGTGGATGAATTGCATGAAATATTTCAACTTGTGATGGGACTTCACGAGTTTTACCATGATGTATATTGCATTATATTGGCCATGATATCTCAGGGTGTGCAGTATTAGTATGTGAAGCATCCGTGTGTTGTGCTTTGGGGCAGGTGAATGGCATATGCTTGGAGGATGTCACCCACGAGGAAGCGGTGGCGGTACTTAAAAGCACCGCTGAAGTGGTTTACTTGAAAATCGCAAAGCCAACATCTGTCTACCTCCCCGATGCCTACGGGCCACCAGACATCACGAGTGGTGAGACCACTACTATTGGAGATTATACTTTCTTCTGTAATGCTGGAGGTGCTAATGTTGTGGAATAAAAAGAGGACCACGTTCCCATTTTTTTTTGTGTGTGTGTGTGTGTGTGTGTTTTTTTGCTTATCAAAAAAGCATCATCAATTGCTTATCCAAATACTTATTGAGGGCAACGGCATGGTTATTGTGCACTGTGTTCTGCAGCGTATACGCCCACACTTGATAACCACGTCCTTGCTCCTGGATATGGAGGAGGCCCTCACGGCCCCCCGTCGCCATCTCGCTACTCTCCAGTCTCGAAACAAATGCTGGCAGAAGAAGACTTGCTTCGGTTGGCTGATGAATTTGCATTTTGTGGTTTGGGATTTGATTTTGTGAGGAGTCTGTACCCAACCATTAAACGTTAATTTTCCTTCTCTACACAGAGAACCAAGGAAAATTGTCTTGCATAAGGGCTCCACAGGACTTGGCTTCAATATTGTGGGGGGTGAGGATGGAGAGGGAATCTTCATATCGTTCATCCTCGCTG
This sequence comes from Myxine glutinosa, assembly GCF_964187855.1. Classification (NCBI taxonomy): domain Eukaryota; kingdom Metazoa; phylum Chordata; class Myxini; order Myxiniformes; family Myxinidae; genus Myxine; species Myxine glutinosa. The sequence continues at coordinate 67,297,210 of NC_136273.1, forward strand.
GAGGCCCTGCAGATCTGAGTGGGGAGCTGCGTAGAGGAGATCAGATCCTTTCGGTTAGTGTGTGTGTGTGTGTGTGTGTGTGTGTGTGTGTGTGTGTGTGTGTGTGTGTGTGTGTGTGTGTGTGTGTGTGTGTGTGTGTGTGTGTGTGTGTGTGTGTGTGTGTGCGCGCGTGCGTGCATTGTTGCGCGTTTGAGGCGGTATGGATCACGGGGTGGGTGCTCGCACCCACTATCCGGCCGACGATCCTGTATGCCAGAGGTTCCCAAACTCTTTTTGTGGCGACCCTTGAATACAATCTTGTCCTGGCCTGGCGACCCTAAACAACCTATCATTTTGGTACGTTGTGTTTATTCATATCGTTTAATTGAGTTAATTACCAACACAAAATGATTTTCAAAGAGTTTTAATTGGACAAAATGAAAAACAAATTTACATGAAAATGAGACTTTATTACACAAAGATTTTCTCAGTGGCTACCGTGATACTGCTTCATTTTGTGGGTAGGCTCCTCTAAGTTTGTTTTTATGTTGATGGACAGAGCACAGCGCAAGTCATGATGAGGATCTACGTAGTTCCTTGCTTTAGTCTTGATTTTTTTTTTTTTTTTTTTTTTTAATATACAGAGTAGAGGCTCGTGAAAGAGCTAACATTTATCAAACAAACAAATCAAACAAATAAGCAAACAAAGTATATAAAAAGGGGAGCGGTCGACAAGATGGGGAGAGAAGGGGAGGAAGCACACAAACACAACATTTGAGAGCAGGGACATCGGGAGATGTGTGGGAGGGAGAGGGCCTGGGGGGAGGCAGGATAGGTATAAAACGCAAGGACACCAAGGACTTCCAGGAAAGAAGTCGGCACCTCAAAAAAATGGATTTCGGGTTAAATTAGCGGGGGTAGAAAAGATCAAGGTTTTGGATCGGGGAAGATAAGAGATGGTGGTGAACAGCCGTTTTAAAGACCTGGAGGGAGGAGTGGGATTGAAGAGAGTGAGGGAGTTTGTTCCAGAGGCGGGAGAAAAGAGGAATGAAGGAGTGAAGGTGAGCAGAGAGTCTTGATTTTGGCAGTTTAACCATAAGAGGGTTGCAGGCAGATCTTGTGCGACCTGTAGGAATATTTGGGGGACAGAGCCCAGAGAGAGCTGGGGGAGCAAGGCGGGAGAGGAGTCGGTAGAAGACGGAAAGACCACCAACCTGCCTGCGGTGAGTAAGTGAAAGGCCCTCGGAGATAGCGTCATCGCGGGAGATTCCAATGATTCTGAACGCTTTGGTTTCAACAGCGTGAAGACGAGCTAGGTGTGAGGCAGGAGCACCAGCCCAGAGGGGAGAGAAGTACTCCATTGAGCTGCGGATGAAAGCCTTGTATGTGGTGAGGAGCTCAGGTGTGCCAAGGAAGGACTTGGCATGACGGAGGATGCCCAGTCGGCGACTGGCTTTGGAGGCCAGCTTGGAAATGTGGTTTTCCCAGGAAAGATCATGGCAGATAGTGAGACCCAAAAGCTTGAGTGACAGAACTTCTTGGAGAGGATTATTCAGAAAGTAGATGGGAGGGTTGTCCAGTCGGTCTTTTCGGGGAGACATCGTAAGAGTGTGAGATTTGTCAGGATTGAAAGACATGTTCCACTTGTTTGCCCAGTCTGTGATTTTGTCCAGGTCTGCAGAGAGTGAGGAGGCTGCAGACTGCCGATCTGAGGGATGAGGAATGGAGCGGCAGAGAGTGGAGTCATCAGCAAAGAGATAGAGAGGATTTTCAAGAGAGTCAGAGAGATCATTGATGAAGACCAGAAAAAGCACAGGGCCCAGAACACTGCCTTGGGGAACTCCAGCCTGAACAGGAAGAGGAGATGAGAGAAACCCATTCAGGGCCACACATTGACTATGGCTAGAGAGGAAGTCCGCCAGCCATGCGTGGAGATTTCCATGGATACCAAAGGGGGAGAGTTTGGTGAGCAGAGCGGGGTGCCAGACCGTATCGAAGGCACGTGATATGTCGAGGGAGACAGCTCTAATTTCCTGTTTGGCATTGAGGGCCTCCATCCATTGTTGAGACAGCAGAAGCAGCAAGTCCAGAGTTGAGTGACCTGGTCTGAAACCAAATTGATGATCAGAGATCAAGCCATTGGAGAAGAGGAAAGATTTCACATCTGAAGCAATGATGGATTCCATGACTTTGCTGATAATTGGGAGAAGGCTGATTGGTCTGTAGTTGCTCGGATCTGTTTTTGCACCTTTTTTGTGCAAAGCGGTGATGTTGGCCGATTTGCAAGCAGATGGAAGTTGACCTTGAGCAAAAGAGAGGGTGAAGAGAACAGAGAGAGGGAGTGAAAGAGCGGAAGAACAGGATTTTAGGACCCGTGGACTGATGCCGTCATGTCCAGTTGCAGAATCAGTCGAGGGTTGACAGAAACGTTTCCACCTTGTCGGGAGGAAAGGACACGGAGTCCAGGAGCAGCTGGGTACGACTGGGTACGGTGGGTGCAGAGAGGGATGGGTTTGGGACACAAGATTTAGAGGCAAACACAGAGTTGAGGCATTCAGCTTTTTCACGTGCGGAGTCAGCTGTGTAGCCGTTTGAGGTAAGGGAGGGGATGGAGGGGGAACAAAGACCAGAAACAGATTTGACCAGACGCCACCAGGATTTGGAAGAGGGAGACAGATAAGAGAGTTCGGTCTTGAGAACGGAGAGATATTGTTTCCTGGCTCTCCTGAGGGTGGACACACACTTGTTTTTGGGCTTTGTGAAAGGAAATGAGATTTCCTTCCGTTGGATTTGCTTTCCAAGGAACAAGTTTTGCAACAAGGGATTGCAACAAGACGTGAAAATCCTTGTTCACAGAGATATATTGTTGGAAAAGGGAGAAGAGCTTTTTCAGCCTCCTGAGTCAGAATGGGCTTATCCTAAAGTTGGGTCCAAAATTTCGAATACGGGAGCTTTTCAAAGCGTTGCTTCTGCACTTGAATTTCCTGGAGTTCCACACGTTCTTCTTGAAATCCCGAAATATCTTTTCCGACTTCACTGACGTACACATTGACACATTTCTGATCCAACTATGCTTCTTGATGTCGACGTTTTCTGGAAAATACCTGTCCATTTCTTCCTGAAGGTTCTTCAGATGATCTTCGAAAATACTTTTGACGTCAACAAGGGATATTTCCAATGCATCTTCCAGCACAGCACTCAGTTCTGGAAAGGCAACCGTTTTTACTTTAGCCAGTTTTTCTCTCCAAAGAGCAAGATTTTTCTTGAATAAGGCAATATTTTCACCTATGTCCACCATGGTATGATTACGGCCCTGCATATCTGAATTCAGGTGCATGAAGATGTCACCCAAATAGGCAAGCTTTGCCAGCAAAGCAGCATCTTTAAAGCAGTCTGCCAGTGCATGTCTCTTCTCATGTAAAAAAAATTTTTAAGGTAAATTTATTTAGTTAGTTAAAAATGTAGTTAATCTCAATTTTGTCAATTAATTTAGTATATCTCAATTTCCGTTTTTATTTCAATAACTCTTCCAAGAATCTTCCCTCGAGAGAGCCAACGAACATCAGAGTGGAACAGCAAGACCTGGTGATGTGATCCCATCTCTTCACGCATTTTATGGAAAATGTGTGAGTTTGAAGCCCTGGCCTTGACAAAATTCACAATTTGGATAACATCATCAAGAACTACATGGAGGTCCGGTTGCAAACGTTGAGTGGCAATGTTTTCCCGATGTAAGAAACAGTGAATTATCATAATATCAGAGTTTTCTACTTTAACACGAGTAACAAAACCCAAACAACTTCCCATCATAGATGGAGCTCTGTCAATGCACACAGCCAAGCAATTCAACCAGTCTAGATCATGTTTCTTGAAAAAATTGTTCATCATATTAAAGATGTCTTCTCCAGTTGTAGTACTTGACAGGGCATTGCAGAAAAGAAATTCTTCCAGAATGTCGTCTTCTCCTCTGTACCTTACAAAAACTATAAGTTGAGCATCACCTGCAATGTCTACTGATTCATCCGTCTGCAACGAAAATGTTCCTCCTTTTTTCAGTGCCACAACAGTTGAGTCAAAACATCATCTGAAATGAGATCAATTCGACGTTTGATGCTATTGTCAAAAAGTGGTACCGATTCAATCTTCTTGGAAACATCTTCTCTGCAAACGGTTTTCACAATTGCCACTGCTGCTGGCTTCACCAGCTCCTCTCCAATGTTTTGGGTTTTTTGCATCTTTCAATATACCACGCCACTGCAAAGGACGCCAAGGAAGCTTTCTAAAGAGAAAAGGCGAACTCGAGGGAGCATCATCCGACTTAATTTTACCTGTTCTTCTTTGTCCTCCCAGTAACTCCATGGCTTTTCGACAAAGTTTGGATGAACTGAATGCAAATCACGCTTCAATTTGTTTTCCTTCATAGATTCATACTGCAGTTGTGTTTTGCGTTGGGCCATTTTCCATTTAAATACCAGACCTGGAATGAAGAGTTATAGATTATAACATTTTTAGAAAACATCGGAAATTGCTTAAAAAGTTAAAAATAACCAATTGTAAAGTTAATTATTATAAATTGTTGTATTATTCGACTCGACACATAGTAACATTCATCAAAAACCGCATGTAAATAAAGACAAGTAAGATGCATGCAATACTTACTTTGTTTGTAATAACTAGATCTCAGCCTCCAGTAAGCAAGTGAAAGCACGACTGTCAGATTGTGAATATATAAAACATTGTGTTTTATGAAAATAAATCGAACGTAAATGTGGACTCAACCAAAACGAACCAGGAATGTTGGATTTGGGGGTGAGGGGTGGTGGGTGGGAAGTGGACACAACAATTAGCCAAAAGTGATACATATCCCCATTCCCAAAATCAATTGCAACTAGATAAGTGTTGCAACTAAATAATTTGATAACATGTATGGATTTTCGCCATACCAATATGACAAAATACCGTATGGAAAACATTAGATCAAATGTAGATGTGGACTCAACCAAAACAAGCCATGATTGTGGAATGGGTAAGGGGAATGGACAGAACCATTGGCCAAAAGTGATACTTTACTTGTAGAGTCCCTGTATAACAAGTGAATCCTCTTGGATTGCGCTGAGGTTCGGGCATGGAATTTCTAGGAGGAAGTATAATTTGTATGCAATGAAAGTACATGTAATATGGGATCGAGTAAGATCGAGTAAGCTTCACCAGTGCGCGTGCGCGAATTTACGTCACGTCAGCAGCGAGAAGGCGTTCCCCAACACGAACCAATCAGGAACTGCCACGCCCACTTATATGATCTCAGAATTCCTGTGACAGGAATTAGCGTTACACTGGCTGGAAGTCAATCGCTAGAGGCGCTTCCTCAGCGCCAATCACCAGTGCGCGTGCGCGAATTTACGTCACGTCGGCAGCGAGAAGGCGTTCCCCAACACGAACCAATCAGGAACTGCCACGCCCACTTATATGATCTCAGAATTCCTGTGACAGGAATTAGCGTTACACTGGGTGGAAGTCAATCGCTAAAGGTGCTTCCTCAGCGCCAATAAAGGTGCGACAGACGTGTCAGGAAAATTCTGGTCACATGATCCGTGTATGCCGTTATGTTTCCAATCATTATGAATGACAATATTCCTCACTTGCGTTAATTGTACGTCGGACAACGCTGTATACTTCTCGAGAATCATGTGGTGACATTCTAACAAGATGATGGGACATTTAATGTCAGTAGAAATGAATGAAGGATTACATGCACATTGCACATGCATATTTGCAGCACATGTATGTTTTCAGCATGTGAAGGATTACATGCACATGCTTGTTTTCAGCACATGTGAAGGATTACATATACACACATGTTTTCAGTGGCACAATACTTGTGTGAAAATAAATGAAGAGTTGGGAAAAAAAAGAGACATTCACTGATGGCTCATCTTCATCTTAATGTCGCCTCTTTTATTCCTGCTTTGTTCTTTCTAAATTCCTTCTTTCCAGTTTCATTTGATTGCAAAGAGAAACGTTCCCTTTCCATATCCGAAGAGATGGACTAGAGATAGACACACTCGTTTCTTTGTTTATAGCTGGGTCAGGATTTCAACCCAGACTAAACCGCTGCCATTCTGGTGTTTCACAGGCAGAGTAATTCAGCAGTGTATGTGCCATCCCTCCAATGGACATTAAGCCCGGTGTCCCGTCTGCTCTCATTAGTTGCTGGACGTTAAAGATCCCACTGTGTCCTTCGCCAAGAAAGCCGAGTCATCACCAGCATCCTGCTCAAATTTCATATTCCTGCCCTGACTAACTGATGGGAATGCAACGGCAAACCACCCAGCATAACCTTTGCCAAACAGCCAAGGACCTGTCTTCAGGCAGAGCCCACAACCAATCAATTAATATTCCCAAGCTCTTTCTCTTTTTTTCACTCACTATTGTTATATTTTATATTCTGTACACTAATGTGGTGTTCCTCCATTTCTGTCTTTCACTTTCCTTCTTCTGCTTCTTTCAAATTTCTGCATTCAGTCACGACCTGTGCTTCTTCTACTCACACGCTCTGAACACCTCACATCAGGCGCTCATCAGTGTGAACCTTTACTCGTGCATGACAATTCATTTTGCCATTGTTTCTGCGATATGTTTTAAGGTGACATCCATCCTATCTGATTGTATATGCTTATTATGACTCGTTGGAATAACGACAATAAAGCATGAAGTAATCTCCCTTTTGGGAGATGGGAGGGATGCTCTAAATTTTCTAGTCGAGCGATTGTTTACCCAGGCGCGGCCATCTTCTATTTCCACAAAATGCAATGCTGCTCCAGTAGGAGATACACACTGATGTCTGTATACTATCTCACTGATCTGTATACGTGTATTTTGCATACTTTATAAACTCTTTTATATACTTCCCCTCAAAAAAGAACAAGAAGCAAGATTTTTTTTTTTTTACTTTTAAAAATAAAAGGGGAAAAGTAAAAACATGCAGGGATGAAATTTCAAAAAAGCAAACAATGTAAGGATGCCACCGCAATACGACACCGCAATACGACACCGCAATACGACAACGCAATACGACACAGCAATACGACACCGCATTACGACACCGCATTACGACACCGCAATACGACACCGCAATACGACACCGCAATACGACACCGCAATACGACACCGCAATACGGCACCGCAATACGGCACCGCAATACGGCACCGCAATACGGCACCGCAATACGGCACCGCAATACGGCACCGCAATACGGCACCGCAATACGGCACCGCAATACGACACCGCAATACGACACCGCAATACGACACCGCAATACGACACCGCAATACGACACCGCAATACGACACCGCAATACGACACCGCAATACGACACCGCAATACGACACCGCAATACGACACCGCAATACGACACCGCAATACGACACCGCAATACGACACCGCAATACGACACCGCAATACGACACCGCAGTCCTCTTATGGATCACCATCATGACATATTTTGACATTTTACTTTTGTTGTGGGATTGGGATGGAGCAACCCGTCAAAATACGTACATGTTGTTAATCCATAAAAGGATTGTGGTGTTGTATCATGGTGGCATTCCTACCTTGTTTCGTTGTATTTTGAGATTTCATCCCTCTGCTTTTACCTTTTTTAACGTTTTTTTTCTTGTGTATATGTAGATATACAGTATATCACAGTGTATGTATTATTTAGCAGCTTTCGGTGAAACGTGTTTGCAGCAACTCGTGATTTAATTTGGTTGTTGCTGATTATCCTGTCAATGGGCAACAAACGATGTGTACCAAAGTCCGACCATGCTACATACAGTTTTGCTTTTTTTTTTTTTTGCTTTGAAAACGTTCTATTAATGGGAATATTCCTTTCATCTCACCTCTGAAATAATGACATTAGGCAAGCAGGATTGTTTTTAACGAATTTAATTTGAAAAGTCAGAGTTCATCTGATGCTTTTGCTTTGAAGACACACCACCGCCATGATGGTAACGACGTAGAAAGCACCTGCAGGTACATACCATCGTGATGCTCATCTCAATGTTGGAATTCAGGAGTGGGGGGTGGGGAAATGGGCATAGACATCCATTTTAGGTTATGCTGTTTTTAGGGTAAATGGGATCTTTCAAATAGAATGAGTTTGGAATAATTGCTTCCACGTTCAACATTCTGTTTATCATTTCCTTGTTTTCAAAATTCGTTTTCCATCACGTCATTTCGATTGAAAATTCTCATCTGATTTATGATCCATGTCCTCACTTTGGCATATGAACTTTATTGAGAAGGTCACTCTTGTGTAATGTCAAATATGTAGATTGTTATTTGGAGTGCTTTTATCAGACACCCATAATTAACTATTCCTCTTTGTTTCTGTCTTAACCCTATCTAGGCTGGGGAGGGGGTGGGGGCATAATGCCCCCCCTCGTCGATTTTTGTGATACCTTCCAAACCACCGCTGATCAGAAAATTTCCTTTCATTACTTTTTTTCGATAATCTTGCACAAGTTTTGATACCAAAGTTGCGAAAATTGTACGTACCGTTTAGGTGTTAGATAACATTTTGTGGTCGCATGTCCATCCAAAACCGTAATTTATTTGTGTGTGGCTGTGTGCGTGTCAAAAATGTACCCAAATCTGTGTTCTTTGCACTGGCTCATTTATAAATCCGAAGTGTTGTCCCTCTTTGTCTTCTTACAACACAGGCATGTTCATCTACAAAAATTACAATGCAGGCATGTTCGTCTGATGACCTTCTGTAGAAAAAACCAACAACCTGTAATTATTTATTTAAAGGTTTTATCTCACTGTCACGACACAAGTTTGCTCACAGTATTCTGGTCGTTACTGCGCCTGATGTGTACAGGTGAACGGCATAGACCTGCGGAATGCCACCCATGAACAAGCAGCTGCTGCACTCAAGGGTGCAGGGCAGACCGTCACAATCATTTCGCAGTACAAACCGGAAGGTACGACTCGGGCATTGGTTATTAATTTAACAATCATTACGTGGTACAAACCAGAAGGTAAAACTCAGGCATTTTGTTGAAGCACAAGTGGATATCAATTCCTCCCCAAACACAAGTGGAGAAACCACATCCTGCATTTAAATGTATGTTTTTTTGTGCAGGAGATGCATTTTCTTACCTTGATAGATAGCTTGGTGGGGAAATGTGCTTTCCTCCCAACAGAGGATGTTGTCCTTTAGCTTATGGAACCATATTCTGGGTACCCTTTTTGTGCCAATCTTAGCACTGGTTTTCATTTATATTGTTTCATACACCTCTTCAGCCTGTTCTCATTGACTTTTTGTGATGGTGTGTTTGAAATCTGTTGTGCTTGGGGTTATCCCTCCATGCTTTAATCATTTTTACATGATCCATCTGACATATAAAACTCTGCAGATCAGCACAAATTGGAATAACCGGTATTTAATTCTCTCACTGGTGAAGTGAAGTCTCATGGAAGAGTTAGACAATGTCGTGCAATATTGGACTAACATTGTTGTGGATGGGAACTGGAGGAGAGAAACCCCAAACGAATGTCAATGTGTGCAGAATACAGCCGCTTTGAGGCAAAAATCCACGATTTGCGTGAGCAAATGATGAACAGCAGTTTGAGTACTGGGTCGGGCTCTCTCAAGACGAGCCAGAAACGCTCACTCTACGTAAGGTATGATTTTACCCTTGCACTCACAATGACATGGACACACTTACTTTACATGCTTCTCTCAAAGCCGATTGGTGGTTGTTTCATGGACTTTCTCGTTCTTCACCATCAAAGATATGGTGTGTAATGTAACACACATTTAGTAGATTTAATTTCAAGGTCAAATCCTCAATGAAATGCCCTCATACAGGGTGAATTTTAAAATTCAAGAACCCTAAATAATTCCCATACACCACAAACTATATCTGCTAGGAATCTAATATTTTGTGTAAATGTACCCTAATGTTACAGAAAGACATGCCCAAAAAGATGAACCCCTGTTTCGTGTTTATAAAAATAAAAAAAACACCACAACATACCATACCATCCAAAACATTGTCCTATTCTCTTACCATCCTCTGGAGCCACTCACAGTAGGCTACACGTTTCTCTTTATGTGGCTCCAGTAACTGATGCACTGCATGGATTTTGTCGGGATAAAGTTTGAGTATCTTGTGACCGCCTTCCTTGCACTGGAATAATAATAATAATAATAATAATAATAATAATAATAAAGGAGTCTTATATAGCCCCATCAAGCAGAGTTAACGACCCTCGTGGTGCTTTACATTATCATGCGAACGCACACACACCGCACACACATACACAAACATACACACACACAGACACACATTCACTCTTGCCCTATTCCTCTCCCTCCCCATTCAAAACCCACAGATGTGTACTCTCCCCCTCCATCCCCCGCACACGTACACAGACATACTCTCGATCTCTGTCCCACCTCAAATCAAAGGGAATTCAGGACTTAGACTTTGAAAGACTTGTGAAACAGATAGGTTTTGAGGGAGGTTTTAAAGGCAGCAAGAGAGTCAACATGTCGAACAGAGGAAGGCAAGTCATTCCAGAGCAGAGGTGCAGCAAAGGAAAAGGATTTCTCGCCAAATGACTTGGTGCTGGTGTGCGGCGGCTCTAAGGTCATAGAGTCGTCGCTTGAGCGAAGCCGTTGCTGAGGTTCATAGAGAGTGACAAATCGGAGATATAGTGAGGTCCCGCTCCACACAATGATTTATAACATCGTGTGCAAATTTTGTATTTCACACGAGCAGAGACAGGCAGCCAGTGTAAAGATTCAAGGAGATGAGTAACATGGTCAGAATATGAACAGTGAGCTTCTTGTGCTAAATGTCTGATATTTATTTGGGCTTGCTTCCATTTTTTCCTGCACTTCATCCACTTTCTCTGGTGTAACAACACTTGGTTGGGCGCATGCACTTTTTAACTTTCACGTGGCCTGTTTCTCTGAACTGCTTCACCTGTTTCCATATCACTGATTTTGAAGGTTCCGTATGACCAACAAAGCACTTTTAAATGCAATTTGGCATTCCCTAAAGGATGCATTCATGATGTAATGTTCGAAAAGAAACACACGTTCTTCCACAGTAAGCGCCATGGCGTGACAGGGTGAAAATCGTGAAGCGATTCGGCTCATCTGATCATCTGATCATGTGCTTGTTGAAGTAGACATCTCTCTGACCATTCTCAGAGAGCCTCCTCAGCGTCGACGAGTCTGGCATTTCTCTCAGGCCAACTGGCACGGTCTTCAAGCAGCCATCAATCATCTGGACTGGTCTCCCATCTCGACCGCCTCTGACATCAATTCTTCCTGCGAATTCTTCCAAAGCAAAATGCTCTCTCCCATGCACAGATTTATCCCATCTCGTCTTCAGTTGTCATACCCTTTCTACCGTCCATGGTTCATGGAATCTTGTGGTGAGGCAGTTGCCCAGAAAAAACGTGCTTTCGCCTCCTGGAAAGCAAATCCAACGGAAGGAAATCTCATTTCCTTTCACAAAGCCCGAAACAAGTGTGTGTCCATCCTCAGGAGAACCAAGAAACAATATCTCTCCTCTCTGAAGACTGAGCTCTCAAACCTGTCTCCCTCTTCCAAATCCTGGTGGCGTCTGGTCAAATCTGTTTCTGGTGTTTGTTCCCCCTCCATCCCCTCCCTTACCCCAAACGGCTACACAGCTGACTCCGCACGTGAAAAAGCTGAATGCCTCAACTCTGTGTTTGCCTCTAAATCTTGTGTCCCAAACCCATCCCTCTTTGTACCCACCATACCCAGCCGTACCCAGCTGCTCCTGGACTCCGTGTCCTTTCCTCCTGACAAGGTGGAGAAGTTTCTGTCAACCCTCGACTCTGATTCTGCAAATGGACCTGCCGTCATCAGCCCACGGGTCCTAAAATCCTACTCTGCCGCTCTTTCACTCCCTCTCTCTGTTCTCTTCACCCTCTCTTTTGCTCAAGGTCATCTGCCATCAGCTTTGAAATCAGCCAACCTCACCGCTTTACACAAAAAATGTGCAAAAACATATCCTTGCAACTACAGACCAATCAGCCTTCTCCCAATTATCAGCAAAGTCATGGAATCCATCATTGCTTTGGATATCAAATCTTTCCTCTCCAATGGCTTGATCTCTGACCATCAATTTGGTTTCAGGCCAGGTCACTCTACTCTGGACATGCTGATGCTGCTTCTGCTGTCTCAACAATGGATGGAGGTCCTCAATGCCAAACAGGAAATTAGAGCTGTCTCCCTTGACATATCACGTGCCTTTGATATGGTCTGGCACTCCGCTCTGCTCACCAAACTCTCCTCCTATGATATCCATGGAAATCTCCACGCATAGCTTGCGGACTTCCTCTCTAGTCGTAGTCAACGTGTGGCCCTGAATGGGTTTCTCTCATCTCCCCTTCCTGTTCAGGCTGGAGTTCCCCAAGGCAGTGTTCTGGGCCCTGTGCTTTTTCTTGTCTTCATCAATGATCTCTCTGACTCTCTTGAAAATCCTCTCTACTTCTTTGCTGATGACTCCACTCTCTGCCGCTCCATTCCTCATCCCTCAGATCGGCAGTCTGCAGCCTCCTCACTCTCTGCAGACCTGGAGAAAATCAGACTGGTCAAACAAGTGGAACATGTCTTTCAATCCTGACAAATCTCATACTCTTACTATTTCTCTCTGAAAAGACCAACTGGACAACCCTCCCATCTACTTTCTGAACAATCCTCTCCAAGAAGTTCTGTCACTCAAGCTTTTGGGTCTCACCATCTGCCATGATCTTTCCTGGGAAAACCACATTTCCAAGCTTGCCTCCAAAGGCAGTTGCCGATTGGGCATACTCCATCGTGTGAAGTCCTTCCTTGGCACACCTGAGCTCCTCACCTCATACAAGGCTTTCATCCGCAGCTCAATGGAATGCTGTTCTCCCCTCTGGGCCGGTGCTCCTGCCTCACACCTAGCTCGGCTTCACGCTGTTGAAACCAAAGCTTTCAGTATCATTGCAATCTCCCGCGATGAAGCTAACTCCGAGGGCCTTTCACTTACTCACCGCAGGCAGGTCGGTGGTCTTTCTGTCTTCAACCGACTCCTCTCTGGCCTTGCTCCCCCAGCTCTCTCTGGGCTCTGTCCCCCAAATATTCCTACAGGTCGCACAAGATCTGCCTGCAACCCTCTTATGGTTAAACTGCCAAAATCAAGACTCTCTGCTCACCTTCACTCCTTCATTCCTCTTTTCTCCCGCCTCTGGAACAAACTCCCTCACTCTCTTCAATCCCACTCCTCCCTCCAGGTCTTTAAAACAGCTGTTCACCACCATCTCTTATCTTCCCCCATCCAAAACCTTGATCTTTTCTACCCCCGCTAATTTCACCCCAGATCCACTTTTCTGAAATACCAACTTCTTTCCTGGAAGTCCTTGCAGTGTCCTTTTGTTTTGTACTTATCCCACCCCCCCCCCCCCCCCCATTCCCACGCCTCCTCCCCCCAAGCCCTCTCCCTCCCACAGATCTCCCGATGTCCCTGCTCTCAAATGTTGTGTTTGTGCTTCCCCTTCTCTCCCCACCTAGTTACCGCTCCCCTTATTATATGTTTTGTGTGTCTTTGATTTTTTGTGTGTTAAATGTTAGCTCTTTGACGAGCCTAGATCCTGTACCCCAAAAAAAAAAAAGAAAGCGTCACTGCTGGGTCACCTCATAAATCACGTGATACCTGATAACTCTTAGGATCATGTTACATCTTTTTGTAACATCAGGCTACATTTACACAAAATATTAGGTTCCTAACAGATGTAGGTTTTAGGGTATGGGAATTATTTTGGGTTCACAAATTAAAACATCACCCTTTATTTTATTAAATATCATACTGGATTAATATGTTTGGCCATTGACCTCTTCATTTCCCGAATAAATCGAAACTCACCTTTGCCGTGGTGCAGCAGCTGAGCTCTACTCGGTCCTGACACTTTATCAGGTGATAAACCCCTCAACCTTTTAAAAAATATTATATTTCTCCTTCCCTCGCCCCATCCTCCTTTCCACTACAAATTTACTATTTTTATTTTTCGAGTCAGTTTTCAAACAGTATATTTTTATATCTCTGCTAACATTTAAAACAGTACATTTTATGACTTTACCATTATTATCAAGATTTCCAGCAATGAGGACGTTGATCCTGTGCCCTTTACTGAACGGCCGATTATACAACACTTAGTTATAACCTGTGGAAAATCGTTAACAAAAAGGAGGTTGATTAACTCATTCATCGGCTTTGGTAACAAAATTCCTTATCCACGATGAAAAGCTTTGAAAACAAGGTCCTGATATATTAATCAACCCACTTCCTATGTGTTGCACCTGACCAGTCGTGCCCGATAAGACAATAACATTGACAACGCCTGTATGTCCCACAAGTTCAACGCCACTCACAATGTTAAGAAAGTTGAGGCACTCTCGTATGCTGGCCGAGGTATTGCCCATTTTCAGTAGGGTTCATGTTTTGCCGGTCAGTCCACCCTCTTGATTACTTCCTGTTCCAGGTGAGAAGTAATAATTATTCCTCACTGTGGACAAGCAATCTCGATGCCCCTTGGACGTTCAAATGCAATAAACTCAAACCTCCTCGTTTACCTCCAATGAATAAAACTGATGTTGCAGCTTCTGCGATGCAATATGTGGTAAAATCTTCATTTTGATTGGGTACGAAATCAGCATCGCCCCTTAACTGCTCACTCACAAAAGATCGACTTCATTTGTATGTAGTTTTCCAGTTATTCACACTCAAACATTTCCCAGTGAGTTATCCCCTTGCAGTATGATGTGGCTGCTTCACCTTCACAATTTGACACTCGTTTCATTGTGTGTGGCCTCCACACACACACAACAGGCATTTTAAGGCCATTTTCCCTGCTAGAGCGGGGGTTAGCCTATACTGACTGACTATATCACATAACTGACTACATTGTGTGTGACCTCCAACATCTGAAAACAGAAATGAATGCAATTCCGCACTTCTCCTGTCTATGGAACGGCATGAGGGGGTGGACTTTCCCTCATTTTCCCTTTGTCTCCAATTGTAACAAAAGGCTGTTCTGTCTCACTCTTCCCTCTGAGGCTTCAAGCACGCATTGCATCGCCATCTCATGTAATCCCTAATTCTGACCCATGATCTCTGTCACCCCCAATAACCTTTTCTAGGCCAATAATCTTACTTGCTTGTTTCAGTATTTCTTCCCCTCCTCCCTCCCATATTTTTTTCTTCATTCATTCCCTTGATGTTTTTCCCACTGTCACTTTTACCTTGCCTTTCCGTGAGCCTCGTTTCTGTAATAGTCCAGGAGCCCAGAAGGTTTATTCAAGTGAAAAGCGCCGGAACGTTTGACCTCATGGGCTGATGGGGTCATCCACCGACATCACAAAAATGCATTGCTGCCAGGTCTGACCCGTGGCTTTCCCCCCGAAATCACACAGTGACGCCATTACCGAAAAACCTATTTTGCTCAATATCTGGAGAACTATGCATGATAATATCACGAATAAGGTGTCTATACCTATGTTTACATGGTCAATCATTGCACCGACACCCGCATTATTGCTAGAAAATGTATAGTTTTCCAGGTAAATGTATAGTCCACCCCCTCATTAAGCGACGCCATTACCGAACAACGATACATGGAAAACTTGCAAGTGTGCAGTTCACATAAATAACTTGATGTCCTCTTGGCATAACAAGTCTTCTCTGTCACTTTCGTCACTCTCATCACTGTCCTCACTCCAAGCATTATCTGACTCTTCCTCATCTACTAAATTATCTTCCACGCCATCCCCGTCATCCTCATGTGGGCCTGTGAGGGACTCTGGAACTGAACTTCCTGGATACCAGTCTGGTTCAAAGCAGTTTTGAGTACAACTTCCATCCATAGTCTGTCGTACTCGCCCCACCAGTTGTATCTGTCTGATCAGCTCTCTTCCAGATTCTTGCCACATAGTGTGCCCTTTACATATGATTACCAAGTGTCTTGGCGCACGGGGGAAGAGAGGCACAGTTTATCTTCTTTATTCTGGCAAGGGGCTCCTTTTCGTCACCACCACCCATTCGCATGAATGCCTTGTATCTGGCTTCATTAATGTCAGAGGTTTTGAAGCCATACAGCACGCAGACAAAGGATGTAACAGCTTGGACGTCTACCTCCTCAGCTGTTAGAGATCGCAATGCCATCACATGAGCTGCATCTGACTCCATCCGCTGAAAGGGCTTCACTTTGCCCTTTCTGTAGAACCACGATGTGAAATCACAACCAGTCAAGGCATGAAGGCCGATTAGTGCTTCAGTGATACCAGTCTGTTTCTTCTCAAGAATGGCAGCCAGTTTAGTGACATCAATGTGCCTTCGGTGGTTCCCAGATCCATAGTCCATCATGATGTTGATCCCTTCTGACCTTCCAGAAAGCCCAAGCAGAATGATGAAGACGTCCGTATCGGTGGACCTTACTAGAATGTTATCAGTGGAAATGTTGTTTGCGTGAAAGGCAATGAGTGTGTCAGCTTCTTCATGTCGACATTGGAGGTGATTCGGTTCCTCTATTTGCAGCACATCCTTCTCGTTGTTCTTCATCTCCATACACACACCACCATGTGAAACATAGTGTTTTTCTTCCAATAATTGAACCATACTGTCAACGAGGATTTCCGAGAATCGTTCCTTTATCTTCGATATCAGACTTTGTGTGGTGTACCTATCAATGTCATCCTGTGTTCCTCCAAGAGCAAGAAACTCTTCTTTGTTCAAATTGAAAATTACTGACACCAACATGGGAGTTTTGCTTTTGATGACTTCATCTTCCAATTCGACGTTTGCTCTTCATCCGTCACATGCAGTCTTACATAGTCACGACGACAGCTGTTATGGTATTTGGCTTCCTTTGCAATAAGATCTTCCTCTCGTCCAATGATCCTAATATCGCACTTTTTCTTAGCAGCAAGAAGGATTGCCTTGCTCCCGTCTGTGGTCAAACATTGGCTGAGGGGTTCATTTTTCTGCAACTTCCTCTTCCTCTTCTGTCCACAAAAAATACATTCCTGTCCAAGGACGCCTCTCGTGTTGGTAGTTAAGGATGATCGGAACTTGAACGAGTGGTCTTCTGAGGTGGTTCAGATGGTTCTGTGCTTGGAGGTGCTCCTCTCTTAACAGCACAGAATCGACCGAGGCAAACTGAGTGGTAATATTTGCCTTCTGGGCCCTCAGCTGTTCTGATCTCTTCCGAGGTGTTCGAAAACTTTGTCACTTTGAAGTGCCTTTCGCCGTCTAGCAGCATTTTTGGCTGTTTCCCAGTTGCTGGAATTGAAACACTTCAGGGCACGTTTCTTTTCTCCTCTTTCTTTGCAAATTATACAAACGGGGGCGTCATTTGCCATGATCTGTAAATAACAAAAAGGGACAGAGACCAATGCATCATTTGCCACATTGTAACAAAAGACAGAGATGGTACGACTCCAGTAGGCAACTTTCAGGGTGAACTCCACATTTTCAAGCACTAGAGTTGGCATTGTAATATTTCACCATAAAAACATGGGTATAGACACCTTATTTGTGATATCATCATGCATTGTTTTTCAGATATTAATGAAAATGGGTTTTTCTGCAATGGCGTTGCTAACTGAGTGGGTGAACTAAACATTTATCTGGAAAACTATACATTTTCTAGCAATAATGTGGGTGTCAGTGTAATTATTGACCATGTAAACATAGGTATAGACACCTTATTTGTGATATCATCATGCATAGTTCTCCAGATATTGAGCAAAATAGGTTTTTCGATAATGGCGTCACTAATCGAGTGATTTCGGGGGGAAAGCCATGGGTCAGACCCGGAAGCAATGCATTTTTGTGATGTCGGTGGATGACCAAAATCAGCCCATGAGGTCAAACGTTCTGACGCTTTTCACTTGAATAAACCTTCTGGGCTCCTGGACGATAAAGGAAAGAAGAAAAACGCAATTGTAATTGATGTCACACATGCGCCGCCTCCACAGCAATTGTGCTTCTGGCGAATCGGCTGCCGGGAATTCTCCGATTTGTCCTACGGTTTTGATCGCGGGTGGAATGCTTTGTGACCAAAATAAAACTGTTTTATTAACAAACTGAAAATTTACTAAGAACAATTTGAAAAAGAACCAAACTGCATAATCTGGAAAATTCCAGTCTGACGCCAAACATAATCCTATGCCTTAATGACACTGATGCACACTGAAGAAGGAAGATGAACAAAAAGGAAAAATAAGATTACATAAATATGAGCCGAGCCTGAATCGGTGTAGGTTGTTTTATTCATCCAGTCCAATTAAAACAGTAAACGTTCATAATTGAAAAAAGCTGGACTTACTAGTCGGTAAAACCGACATTTCAGCGAGAATCCAATCTCCTTTGTCACTGCAGATGTTTAAGTGAAGAAAGTTCAACATCTGCCATGACCAAGACCAGTGGATTCTCACCGAAATGTTGCTTTACCGACTAGTAAATCCAGATTTTTTTCTTTTCCAAACTTTTATGCTGTCTCCATTTGTCTCAAAGATCAGCACCCATCATTTTCAGAGGCAGGTTTTCAACTGCTTACCTATGTTCGTTCCAATGTCCAGCTGCAAACTCTCCCTGCCGCGTTCAAGGGAGAACACCAACGTTCTGTCTCCAGGACCAACTTCACTCAAGATCTCCTGGGTCATGACGTCTGCTCTCACGATTGGCTCCCACCAAAACGCCTTTTTGGCCTGTTTGGATGTCGGGACATCAGTCCAGAGACTACAGACATTGGCTAAGTTCAGATGCGGGTTGAATTTGCAACCTCCAAATGGCTTTGTGCCAATACTTGCCCTCATGTTCAAATTGTCCAATAAGGATGCGGCCTAATGCTCTGACGTCACAGGGGCTTGTGTCGTGTTGCATATGAAGTACTCTTGATTGACTTGGAAAAAGGAAGTTCAACAAAACCAGAATTTATAATCGTATTAAAAATTTGTAATTCTCTGTCTGTCTAAACCTTGTATAACCAAAACGGCTTGGCGGATCTACATCAAGCTTTGCAACCACGCTCAGGGTATCCAAGTCATCTCGTGAGCATGAAATATATCAATCCCTCTCCACCTTTTCCCTGCGAGGGTGGGGAGACTCCTTGCAATTTTCATCTGTGTGAGTGGTTTAACCACCGACCCCTGCCAGAAGGAGGGGGTCTTCACACCAAGTTTTTCTTCCAGATAGAACGGTTATTACTCGTGAGAGAAATAGCAGACATTTCAACAGGGAAATTACAAAGGGACGAGATGAATGGTGAGCTAACTAGACACCTGCTCACTGACACACAAAGGGGAATTGACATAACAGGTATTTCAAACACACATTAAACATAACTGACTATATCACATAACTGACTACATCAAATATGTACGTGTGTACATACATACATGCATGCATACATACATACATACATACATACATACACACACATGCATACAAACATACATACATGCATGCATGCATACACACACCGAGGCTCATGGAAGATTGAGGTGACAAGAGATATACGAGTATATTAAAAACAAAAAGCCGTGGGGCTCCAGTTGGGTGCAAAAAGCAATGAGCAAACAGGAAATGAAGAGAGAGAAAAGAGAGGAAACATAGTAACCTGCACGTAAGAGTGTTGGGTTGGGAAAGATTATTAGGGGAGATTAAAGATCATGGGTGGGAGATTGCAGGAGATGGTGGTGCACTTCCTGCTTGAAGGTCTGATGGAAGAGTGTAATTGAACAGCCCCACGAAGCTGGTTCCACAAACGAGAGAAAATGGCTAATGGAGTGGAGGTGTGCCAAAAATGTGGATTTTGGGACTTTAACCAGGAGAAGGTTACTGGAAGAATGCATTAAAATACAACTTGCGGTTCAGAAAAGCTGTAGTTTGTGAAACAGAACCCATCACTATGAAATGCAGTTCCAGCTGCTGCACCGTTCCTGCCCCACAGTGTTACCATGAAAGCTTCAAAATCCCTTCATGGCAATGCCAATTCCCCTCAACCTCCCATCCTACCCCCGCAATCCTCCTTGGGAATGAATCGATCCACAGACTCGTTTCTGCCTTATTGACCATTATCAGCATGGAATGGATTCTCGCCTCCCCACCCCCTCTCCCCCAAAGTTTATCTGGCAAGCCTTTATATGTGGGATTATGTCCAACGTTTAACTGTTATGGAGACATGGATCCACTGTGCTGATGCTGCATTTTAATATTGTTACCTTATTTTATTTCAATACCATAATTGTTTAATTCTGTCAAATTTGAGCTTGACATTTTAAAAATATCCATCAAACGTCCTTTCTAATACACGAACGTTCGATTTTGAAAGCATGTAAAGCAGCACTTATGACTTATGAGGCAGTGTATAATTTAAGTCCCTTCTGGGTAATTGTTTACTTGGTTACATACAGGGCTTTATTTGATTATGACCGGAGCAAAGACAGTGGTCTTCCAAGCCAAGGCCTCAGCTTTCGCTTTGGGGACATATTACACGTGGTGAACGCCTCAGACGATGAGTGGTGGCAAGCTCGTCGCGTAACACCAGAGGGAGAGAGTGATGCTATTGGAGTAATTCCCAGCAAACGAAGGTATCGCAAAACCCCGCTCCCTCAAACCTTTTTTGTTTGGAATTCCACAATCCTTGTTGTTCCTTCGATTTATTCACTTTGCTTTTGCCTTCAAACTTTCACTTACAGCTGCACCTTGTTTGTTCATGATGTGTAACCTTTTGCATGTTGTACTTTCCGAACGAGGTGAGGAGAATGTAGAGTTACCTTAACTTGTTTTTCTCGACTTGTTTGCATGTTCCATGCACACACTCCAAGAAGCTGGTAAATTGAAATCCCACATTCGGAGATGAGCAGCACTGTATATGGGATTTTAACCTGGGGTCATGCAATCCTGAGCCGTGTTCAAATTGTCACCCCAAACGTAGCAAATGCATTGCACATGTCAACACAGAAGTTCAATTTTGATGAAATATTCTTTGAATAATTCTTGTAATAAACAAAAATAACCTTTGTGACTTGAACGACTTGCTCACCTCAAAATTCCTTGATTTTTATTCAGGGTGGAGAGAAAAGAGAGAGCCAGACTCAAAACGGTGAAGTTCAATGCTCGATCTGGTACCACAGACAACAAATCGGTTTGTACCCTGAACTCTTTACACCACCATAATCGATATTCAATGCAGAATGATCACCATTTTGAATATATATGTATGTATGTATGTATGTATGTATATATACAAGGTGTCCATAAAGTCCTTGTGCAACGTTGAACTTTTCTAACATTTGATTTACACAAGATAGAAACAAACTGTAAATGGTGCATGAAAGCATAATTCATGGTTTTGTGAATGTTCATGTGACAAATGGTGTTGTTTACTCCACGCACGACAAGCGAAAAGTGGGGTGAAGCAATTGGTCCATGTCTGTCCGTCTCTCCGTCTGTCTACAAACTTCAAGTTATCATCGAGGAATGAAGTGTTTAAATTGAATGTTGTTTTTTGAACCTGAATTACAGCACGAATCAGAAAACAAACCTGTAGTTTTACAGTTCTTCGGATCTGAAATAGTCCAATCGTGTATGCCCAGAGAGGATTGAGAAAAAAAAAATTCCTGTCTGCCTGTCTGCCAATCAAACAAAATTGAAAATCAATCCAAAGAGGAAACGAGCAGTTTTTGAGGACGTTGTGAAGGACAAGCAATGGGTACGAAGAACTTATGTGTAATGTATTAGAAAGGGTGGTGTATTAGACACTGTGGAAAACGGTGGTAAACCCCACAATTAATTTATTTATATGATTTTTATAATCTTTGTTTTATTTAAATTTTATTATACACTTGAAAACTGTAGAACCCAAATCGCCTTCTTTGCACTTCCAAGAACCTCTAGTTTAGTAGTACTTGGGCATGCTAAATAGGGTGGTGTATAAGACTGCGTCAATAGCGCTAAACCTCTGGAATTTTTTATGATCTTCAAAATCGTTTTTTTTTAATTGAAGTATGTAGCCTGAACACTGTGGGGTAACGTGTTCTATGAACTCTGTTGTCATTGCTGTTGTTAAATCCACAATTTCTCTGGGTTTCTTGGTGAGTTGACATTTTCTGATGAGGCAACTTCCACAACACATTTGGTTTCCAAACTATGGCTATTAAATCTTTGACATGTCACCTTGTACCAGCAAGACGAGGCTCCCTGCCACGATGCTTGGAATGTGAGACGGTTCTTGAACGATATGTTCCTAGACAAGGAGATCGGTAGATGTGGGCCAATTGCTTGGCCACCTCATTCACCTGACCTGACTCGCATTGGACTTCTGACTGCATTTTATGGGGCAATGTAAAACTGTTGTTTATTCATCGAAACCACATTCGTTGGATGAATTCAGGGTTAGGATCACAAATGCAATTCGTGAAATTACTCAGCGGCAACTGCAGAATGTTTTCAACAAGTTAGAAAATCGGATTGAACGATGTGTTACCAAAGATGGTTGTAATGTGGAAACCTAAAAATTTCAACCTGGTTGAATAAAAACGTTATGAATTGTACTTTAGTTTGCCATTTATAGTTTGTTTCTATCTTGTGTACATCAAAAGTTGTAATGGTTCAAAGTTGCACAAGGACTTGATGGACACCCTGTATATACTCGTTTATCGTTGTCTTTTTAAATGTCCCTCAGCTTAATTGATTTGGTGTCATTATTAAGCATGCTTGATATGAGGAGGGGCTTTGGAGGAGTAATCCTGATTTATGAGGGAGTATGATTGTAAATGGTGTTGAGGCTGGGTTGGAGAGGGGTGCAGTAATGTTTTTGGGCCGCATTTATGTCGAGGGAGGGGGTGTGGTGGGGGGAGTGTGGTGGGGTTGAGGGGGGGAGGGTGGTCCATTCTCACGTTGAAATTTAATATTGTCATTTTTGTTGAGGAAACAATTTGTCGTTCAATAATACCTCTACCCGGGCTCCCCCACCCCTCACTCAGTTCACTCCGTCTGCTCAGGCCTCATTTTTCGCTTTGGTTCTCATTTTGTCCCGCACTGCTTGTTATGAATTCCTTGTGCTACATCGCCCACCTGTCCCCCTCACCCTCCCTCCCCACCCCCCCAACCCACCCCCTCCCCTCCACACCCCACTATCCCCACCCCGTGCCCCATGCTGCCCTCCCCGCCTGTCTGCCTTTTGGGGAGTGGTGTGGTGATTAAGAGATATCTCTGGGATGAGAGTGGTTGGCTCTTTGGAATATTTTTGCATGCAAGAACTTGCATGACAACATTAGCCTGTCCCGTCCCCCACCCACATGCTTAACCCTAAGTGAAGTATACTTTGTTAAATCTATCAAATTGCCTTACACTGACGCTTATGATTGACAATTAAATTGTTCTGTGCCAGCTCTGCATCTCCTCCCAAGGCTTGCTTAGTATTACTTCCCTGAGCACTTGCTCAGCGAGTCGTTTTGCTTCAACTAACCCGCATTTTCTAATTTGTTTCTATTAACTATAATAACCAGAGAATGGAGCAGCATGGCCATCATCCACCATTGCTTTCCTCTTACATTTCTCTTTCCATCAAATTGTGTTTTTGGGGATTCTTATTGAATTTCTTTTCTTCTCTTTTGTTTTTTTTGTCCATTGTAACCGAAGCTCTTCATGTTTGCTGCGGCCTTACTTTTCTCAGTTTTTTTTTCATTTGAGAGAGACAGGAGACAGGAGAGTAATGTGTCAAATTTTCATCGGCATCAAAAATTGATAAAGTGATGAAGACCACTTCAAGTACATGACTTGAAAGACTGAAGCAATACGTATAGTTATCACAGAAAATACAAAAGGAAAACGGTTTGTGTATACACATGTGCACGTGCGTGCTACGCGTTCCACCTTGGTTTTCATGTGACTAACGCGGTCAATCTGTCTCATTCTGGAACATGATTCCCAATGTCTATTCCGTCGCACAATTTGTCCCATTTGTTTGGTACCGGTTCACATTCTAAGTCTTCATCCAAGTCCCTTCAGACTGTGTAACGGTCACATCTGCACTTTGTGCACGTCAATCCGTCATTGATTCGTCAGTCTTTCGTTTCAATTTCAATATGCCATTTCACCTCATTTAATACATCAATACGTTACTAACATAATTGCCTTCGATCGTTTTTTGCAAAAAAAAATTCTTCACTATTACCTAACTATACCCAACAACTCCAGAAAATTTCATGACGATCAAACTAATTTTCGATCCAAAAAACGCGATTTTTATTTTTGGAAAAATTGCCTCATGCACAAAAGTATTCTCAAAATCGGCGAAGGCAATTATATTAATAATGTATCGACATGCTTCAGATCGTTGTCTTATTAGGAAATTCATCGCCAATGTTAACTGCTTCGAATCGCCTATCAATGTCTCTCTACCCATCGCAATGGTTTTCAATCTGAATCACGACTTTCGTTCAATGGTGCCTGTAGCCGCCCTAAGAGTTTTATCTGCAGCTTCTAATCGACAAATCGTACAGCTTTGTCGCAACTCACATGAACGTTCACACTAGTACGAACAGGCATAATATAATGACCTGCTCTACAATTTGATTGGATGGATGTCAAATTAAAACTACTAAAACTACCTACATGTGACTATACACTGGCATAGTTCATTTTCCTATTACAAGACATGCGTCAATTCATCAATTCAGGCGTCAATTTTCATGCAATTGTTTTTGTTTTTTCAAATCTTTTTTTTTTTCAATTTTGTTTTGTTATTCATGCGTCAATTTTTTGTTTTTTTCAATTTTGTTTTGTTATTCATGCGTCAAATTATTATTATTATTTTTTTTTTTTTGTTATTCATGCATCAATTTTTTTTTCCAATTTTGTTTTGTTATTCATGTCAATTTTTTGTTTTTTCAATTTTGTTTTTTTTCAATTTTGTTTTGTTATTCATGCGTCAATTTTTTTTTGAATTTTTTTTTTCCAATTTTGTTTTGTTATTCATGCGTCGTTTTTGTTTTTTCAATTTTGGTTTTTTTCAATTTTGTTTTGTTATTCATGCGTCAATTTTTTTTTTCAATTTTGTTTTGTTATTCATGCGTCAATTTTGTTTTTGTTTTTTCAATTGTTTTTTTTTTCAATTTTGTTTTGTTATTCATGCGTCAATTTTGTTTGTTTTTTCAATTTTGGTTTTTTCAATTTTGTTTTGTGATTCATGCGTCAATTTTGTTTTTTTTAACAGCGAATTGTCGATGAGAATATTCTACTGAAATTCACTGTAGTTGTTTTCTGCTTAATAATGAATTAAAATATTAGGAGGCAAACCTTTGCATAAATGTCATAGAATACAACGGCTTTAAAATTGTACGCACCACTTTTTCGTCCGAAGTTCATCAGGCGAATGGATGTGGTGCCTTATGGAAATGCCCCGTGTGAGCACCAGCAGCACACCGTCTCGAGTGAGCACCGACATGTTTCAGGTCGATCTCTTGGCATGTTCAAACATCTAGTTGAGACGAGGTTGAGACATTTTTAAACGGGAAGAGAAATGTGGAAAATAATCGATTTTTAAAAAAATAGTACGCTTCACCTAAAGTGGAAAGGAAAGACCTTGGTTATCTAGCTCATGCAGCTGGTAACCTGGTAACTGAGGTTCTGCTTTAATTCCTCTCTTCTTCCATTATTTGGCTTATTTCATCATCGAGACGATCCTGTCACCTTTACTAACACGTATTTCACAGTATTCTGCCGCATGCATGGTACATTATTATTTTCGCTTTCTTTCGTTTTGAGTTGTTATTATAGCAAAGGAAACTTGTTGGACAACAGCAAAGTGCTTTTTAAAGGCGTTATAATGCAGATTTTTATTTTTATTTTCTTTTTGTTAATCCATCTGTTCTGCCATGGACAAAGGTTCACTCTAGTATCCATTCCACCTCATCCCTTCTTCCTCCATTCCCACCACCTCCCACCCTCCCCATACGAAAAAACACCAGTCAAGCATGATCGACAGGCGTAGAAAAGGCCTGCTCTCCCGAAAGTTTGGCTTTGGCAAAGGCATTGAGCAGGACTCGAGTGATCTTGAACGTGAGTATTAGGCCCAGGCCACCCCGTGTGAGACCACTTACCCTGGCCCTTCTTGCCATGGTTGAGAGATGCAGAGACTTGGCGTGTGCTCCTGGTTTGCTGTGACTTGGAAATGGTTCCTTTTGTAATGGCATTGCTCTGTCTCAATTGTTAGTTACATCAGCTCATTGGCCGTTCATGGACCATACTGCCTCCACATTACCAATTCTATGCATTGCCAGGAGAGGTGCTTAACCTAGTCTCCTCTACTCTTTTGCCCCAGTCTAGCCAAGCTTCATATGGCATTTGTCATTACCAAATTGGTCACTTGCTTTTTGGTACTGATATGTTTCCATCTTGACGCTGTCTTCCTTAGTTTATTTTTCTCATTTAGCTGAACGAGAGATTAATGTCAGTTTAAAGTTTCTTTGCAGTGTTCAAGGTTAACATTTGCTCATTAGGTCATATGAAAAAGTGATTGATTTGGAGAATTTAACTGATTGATTCTGAACACCTCACCATAAACCACAAACTTTCTGCGTTGATGGAAAGTGAAAACGTATTGTGGTGAGTGGGCAAGGGGTTGAGGAGCGAGGTTCTTGACATGTCATCAAAGTGGTGTGCAAACGTTGTTGATGGTTGTTATTTCGGTTTACCTGCCTGCCCTGCGCTTCCCATGGGGATTAGGACTTTCCAGGGTTTGGCGATGAAGGACTAAGGTCGCGGGGACTGAGTAAGTTTGCTGCACTTGGTTTCACATCCATGCTAGATGTGCACTATTCATATTGTACCCGTTTCCTAGGACCATCTTTCTGTGCTTGCTTGCTGAGTGTTTATTAGCATGTATATCAGTGTCAGCTCTGTGTTCTCATAGCCACACCCACGTTTACCTGTGCTGTAGGCCTGCCACCGCCTGCTTTCTTTCTCGAACTTTCAGGCATGCTTTCTGGTTCTCCAACCCCTGCCTTTGTCTACTCGACCCCTTACATTCCCCCCTGCCTCCCTCCTCCCATTCCTTTTCTTCTTACTGACTTTGCCCTTATTTCTCACTACCCAACACCACTGCAGTTCTTCTTTTCATCCTACTCCTTGCCCCCCCCCCCCCGCCCACTTCCTGCAATCCTTGTGTTACTCACTCTCCCCTCCTCAACACTTGTATTCCCTCACTATTTCCATTCCTCCTTCCTGACCTTGCCCTTCTTTCTCACGATCCAACACCACTTCAGTTATTCTTTCATCCTACTCCTCCCCCTCAAACTCTCCTCCCCACCCCGACACCCAGTGCTCTGCCAAACCCTGGGCTGCACCCCTGCGTGTACTTTTTTGTTTGCTTTACAGCCTCCTCCCCACCTCCCACCATTTATCTATGGTACAGCAAAGGATCATATACAGTGCCTTCTGAAAGTATTCACACCCCTTGACTTTTTCACATTTTAGTGTGTTACATCCTAAATTACAAATGCATTAAATTGAGAGTTTTTAAAAAGAATTTTTTACAAAAATAGTTCAAAATGAAAATCTGAAATGTCTTGAGTCAATAAATATTCAACCCCTTCACTATGACACTCAGGTGCATCTCCATGAGCTTAGGTGCATCGAATTTCCTTTGATCATCCTTGAGATGTCTCTACAACTTGAATGAAGTACACCTGTGGCCAATTCAATTCATAAGACATGATTTAGAAAGAAACACACCTTTCTATATCAGGTATATAAGGTCCCACAGTTGACAGTGCATGTCAGAGCAGAAACTCTACCATGAAGTCCAAGGAACTGTCTGTAAAATTTCAAGGTAGAATTGTGAGGGGGCACAGATCTCGGGGAGGGTAGAAAACAATTTCTAGAGTGTTCAAAGTTCCCAAGGTCACAGTGAGCTCCATCAGTAGGAAATAGAAAGAATATGGAACTACCCAGACTCTTCCTAGAGCTGGCCGGCTGACCAAACTGAACAACCAGCCAAGAAGGACATTGGTTAGGGAGGCGACCAAGAACCCAATGACCACTCTGACAGAACTACTGACAGAACTACTGACAGAACTAAAGAGTTATTTGGCTGAGATGGGAGAACCTGCCAGAAGGACAACAGTCTCTGCAGCTCTTCACAAATCTAAACTTTATGGGAGAATGGCCAGACAGAAGCCACTCCTGAGAAAATGGCACATGACACCACACCTGGGGGTTTCAAAACATACATGTGAAAGACTATGAGAGCATGAGGCAAAATATTATGTGGTCTAATGAGACAAAAACTGAACTCTTTGGCCTCAATACAAAGCACGACATCTGGCAGAAATCGAACACAACCCATCACCTATCTAAAACCATCCCTACCGTGAAGCATGGTGGTGGCAGCATCATGCTATGAAGATGCTTTTCAGTAGCAGGGACTGGGAGACTTGTAAGGACAGAGTGAACGATGAATGGATCCAAATACAGGTAAATTGTTGAGGAGAACCTGCTACAGAGTGCGAAACCTCAGATTGTGGTGAAGATGTATGTTCCAACAGGACAATGACCCTGAGAATACAGCCAAAGCAACACTGAAATGGCTTCAGAACAATAATGTGAAAGTCCTTGAGTGGCCCAGCCAAAGACCAGACTTGAATCCCATTGAGAATCTGCAGAAAGACTTGAAGATTGATGTTCACCGACGCTCCACATTCAACTTGACAGAGCTTGAGCAAATCTGTAAGGAATAATGGGAGAAACACTCCCCAAATCCAGATGTTTAAGCTGATGCAGACATACCCAAGAAGACTCGAGGCTGTAATTGACGCCAAATGCACTCATACGAAGTATTGGCTCAGGGGTGTTAAATACTTATGTAAATTAGATATTTCTGGATTTCATTTTAAATGAGTTTGCAAAAATTTCGAAAAAAATTAAAACCACTTTGGCATTATGGCGCATTATGTTTAGAACAGTGAAAAAAGTCTCAATGAAAACCCATTTTAAATTCAGGCTGTAACACAACAAAATGTGAAAAAGTCAAGGGGTGTGAATACTTTCAGAAGGCACTGTATATGGTACCATATTGAGCCTGCTTAATGAAATTATGATGGGAATCAAAGCTGCATTTCTAACTGACTTTGCAAAACACCTGCTTCGTGTAATATAATCAGGCTGGGAGAAATCTTGCTCGGCATGAATGTAATAATTGCACAGGCCAACAATGTGAGCACAAATTGTTTATAACTGGACTTTTCACAAGAGCACAGAATCGTGTGTGACCGATTAATTACTTAAATGTTACAACCAGAGACGACATGTTCATGCTAAATCTTGTCTAGTGCCTGACCTCAGCACAGGTTAAAGAAAACGTCATAAACCTACTGCAGGTATTCCATGAGTATTAACTAGATGTGGATTCCACCTCGGGCAACTGAGCATAGTTTTTTAAACAGACACTCATGAAGTAATCCTTTAGCTGAACTTAACTTGCGGTTCTGCGTTGAGCCGAGTAACTGGTAGATGTAGCGAATGGCGCTCGTACTCGCTCAGCCCATCGAAAGTTGAGGTTTCGAGACGAGCGTTGTGCCACTGATGAAATAGGCTATGAGCCAAGGGGGTTGGTCGGTACCATACAGATGGAGTAAGGCTCATTGTGATTTTTAGCAAGATATATGTCCCTAGATATGAAAAAAAAGTGATAGCAGTGTATAACTCTCGGCCATCTCTGTGTTATCACCCGAAATATTATTATAGGCTATGAGCCAAGGGGGTTGGTCGGTACCATACAGATGGAGTAAGGCTCATTGTGATTTTTAGCAAGATATATGTCCCCAGATATGAAAAAAAAGTGATAGCAGTGTATAACTCTCGGCCATCTCTGTGTTATCACCCGAAATATT
This sequence comes from Myxine glutinosa, assembly GCF_964187855.1. NCBI lineage: Eukaryota > Metazoa > Chordata > Myxini > Myxiniformes > Myxinidae > Myxine > Myxine glutinosa. The sequence goes on from NC_136273.1 coordinate 67,327,161, forward strand.
ATTATACGCCTGCTTCGCTTCGCCAAAAAATGTGATATTTGCTAAAATTGGAATAAATATGTTTTTAAGGACCACAGAGTGCCAATAATTTGCATACTGGATGCCAACTAATATAGTAATAGAAATATAGAACATTTGTGGGGGTTATTTATCAAAATATTGATATAATGACAAAAAATATGTTAAATTTAGTGAAAAAGTGGTCGAAATCGCTTCGAGTTCAGAATTCACATTGTACATTTTTGTCAATATTTCAAAAATGAAAACTCCCAGAGTAACATTTGACCCCTCAAAATCTTCGCAAGGAACCACTGCATTGGAATATATCATTACTTTGTAATATGGTGGTTGTTCGGGGCACATATTTTGGCAAAGTTCAAAATATGTTCAACCATACCCCCTAATTTTGATATTTTGGAACGAAACATAGCTTTTGAACATTTTAGGTTTATTCGTCTACTACTTTTGGTATCTCAGTGTAATTTTTGGTATTAGCTAGTATCCTAAAGTAGGTTTGTAACATCAGCTACATTATATTTCACAATGCATGCAAACTTGCTCCACACTCTAGGTTTATCATGATCTCTCGAACAAATACGATCTCGATCTCGATCTCGGCACTCTGTGGTCCTTAAAAACATATTTATTCCAATTTTAGCAAATATCACATTTTTTGGCGAAGCGAAGCAGGCATATAATAATATTTCGGGTGATAACACAGAGATGGCCGAGAGTTATACACTGCTATCACTTTTTTTCATATCTAGGGACATATATCTTGCTAAAAATCACAATGAGCCTTACTCCATCTGTATGGTACCGACCGGTCAATTTGGGGGGTCTGGCTCATAGCCTAAAACATTCTGTGAACATCTGCGTTGTTATTTAATGATGCAGATTTTCCACAAAAGTATTTGTCGATTGTTTGCTGTTTGAGAGCAGATTCGGCCTTTGCTCAGGTATTTGTGGTCTACCATCCAAAAATGAACAAATTTTCAACACCAGCAATTGTTTTGAGGCAACGATGAACGAGTCTGTTGATGAAGGTGTAATACACTCTCCATGGTTAGCGACCTGCGGTGCTATTTGTCGACTTGCTTTGCTTGTAACTGCCATCAACCTTCTGTGCTGTTTATAATGCGGCAATAATGAGCTCATAATGAATGGTGCACCTGATTGGTGCCCTTGGTAGGATCTTGAGTTTCAATTTGGCAGGAGAGCGGACGTCAGCAACATTTTGGAACATCGATCCTGCATGGATCTGCAAATGCCGTTGAGAACCCAGACGAAAGTTTAAATGTTCGAAAGCAACAAACGAGGCCTCCTGGTACGAAAACAATGCATGAGGAGCCTGGCCCCTCACTTTTGATGAAGGCCTCAGGCTCTTGGCACTGCCACCAATCTCTGCTTTCTCAAGCATCTCTATCACATATACAAAATTATGGTATAATGCTCCACAGTCGAGTACTGTGGAGTGGAAAGACTGGCTTGTTGTCGCTTCGCCCAATAAACGTCGCAGATTGATACTCTATGGTTGGCAGGCCAAAGCCTGGGAAAACATCTTACTGGAGAAAATGGTGAACATATTCGGTACACACAAAAAGGGATGGCACAATATATGACCTAATAATTCAGGCCAGCAACACACTGCTTATACACTGCCTCACAACACCACCACACTTCCCCATAATCCATCAAATATGTATTAGACTCAGTGCATAAACACGTCAAGCCCCCTCACCCGCATCATGGGTTACACATCACATGAAATGCATGATATATATATATATATATATATATATATATATATATATATATATATATATATAATCACCAAACACAATCTGAAAAACTCCAGGTCTTAAACTGGAACTGTAGGAATGCAAACCCAACTGCTTACATACAACAGTATTGGTGAGCTATCGTCAGCATTCTGGCCAAATTCCTGCTCTCACCTACAGGAGGCACTGCATCAGCGGCACCCAGCAATTATTCAACCAGCAGCCATGTGTGGCAAAGGAAAGGAAAGTTCACCCTCTACTGTAATTCCAGACCACGACAAATAGGCAAAACAGGATGGAGCAGACCGATTAATGATTACAACACAAGGTCAAACTACTTCAATCATCTCCAGAAAGCAGCCCACACCTGGAATTGCGTACCTGAAGCCACTAAATTTATGGATCAAACTTTCTTGAAGGGACTTGGTGCCTGGGCCGGATTCGTGTCAGAGAGGGTTAAGATGGCCAGCCTTTGAAGAATTCACTCCCCAGGGAGATTATGATGTGCCATGCAATCTAGGGGCTGACCCGGCAGGATTTGGATGTGGGGTCCGACTACAGGTGTGATACCACCCGGGTCCCAAGGGGAGCCTGGTTTTAGCATGGTGGTGCGTCCTGAGTCCATCGGGCGTCCCCCGAGTGGTAGTCTTGGGCCGGTGGGGTCGCCCGACCCTAGAGGGTGCTATTACGTCCTGGGGGACCAAAATGGTCCCTCCCAGGCACCTGCAATGATGTCGAGTCTCCTCGGGCATGGTATATTGCCAACTGCCACCACACAATGGTGTGGTGTGAAGACCACTAGGGAAAGGTGTTGCGGGCCGTGATTTAGTGGTGACATCGCCGAGGGCGTAATAAGGTGACAGCTTTGGAATGCAGTCCAGCAGCCTCTCCCTAAGGCTCCAGCACAGCCAGCAGGTGGCGATCAAAAATGGGCTGGTCGATGGAAGCGTGGAAACCACATATACCTGGATTTGAGTAACGCCATCAGCCGACCCACCTGAGCCTATGTGGAAAGGTGTGCTGCTGTCGTGTAAGCGTGATTGGGAAAGGCCCAAAGGGTGCCCATGGCCTTCCACAGAGTCCATTGTGATTATGATCCATCAGTTTTGGAAGAGGTTTCTGTGATTAATTGGCATGAAGAAATGAGAAGAATGGCTGCAATAAGCACTGCTGGTATTGAACTATCTCCTTAGTGATTAATTTGATGAGGCAAAATTTGCCTTTCCTTATTTCATGACTCGCCATGCTTTGCTTTGGGTGTATGCATGTGATTCGGGGAAGTGGTGTGGTTGATGTGCAAGAGTGGCCATGAGGGCCAGCACATGGACTGAGTGGAAGGAGTTAGTGATGTGTGAGAATAAAGAATTCCATCATTGATTGTTTTTTTTTTTTGTTTTTTTTACATGATCTAAGATTCAGAGTGAAGCTGGCTCCCTTTCCCCCACATCCACATACACACACATGTGTACATGCATACATACACACAGAGGAACATATGCGACATTACTGTTAGACAAGAGATAGAAAATAGCCACTGGGCTTGGGGGAAGTGACGTCAGTTCCCTGGATACTCTAAGTACCTGCGACATCACAACAATGGTGCCGCTTTTCTCACCACAATCAGTGGGCCATTTCTTGAGGAACTTCCTCCTACCCATGGATGCCAACCTATGGAGATGGTCAGTGCCCCTAACCTTTAAAATTGTTGAATGCCGAGAAAGGAAGCAGCACGTACCATTTTTGAAGTCTTTGTATGACTGAGCTGGGGTTTAAACCACCCACCTCCCACAATTGGAGCAGAAGCTCTAACCATTACATCACCAAGTCTGGTTCTATTCATGATACAGTGTGTATGCAGGCCATAGCAGGTGAGGAACACATTATTTGTATGTGAAATGAATGGCAGTTGGGGAGGGTATTGTGTGTTAGGTTTGTGAATGGGGAGGTTGGGCATATTTGTATGTGGATGAGACTATTGGGGAAAGTGAGGACTTGTAGCCCTTCATCCCGCCTCGCATCCGGTAGCCCAGCATGCGACTGGGAGTGGAAAACCTGCTGGGAGGAGTGTGAAATTGGTTGCACACAGGGTGATGGAACCCTGGCCACCACATGTAGGCCAAGGAGTGCCATATATGTCACAAATATGGGTGACCCCCTTGGGCGGGGTGTCCCAACAAAGGGAACTGTTGTGGTGCTGGACGTGGGAAGTCAAGGGAGGGGCCCCCGATGGAATCCTGGATTTGGGGACTTTCTTTTGCACTGCGTCCACGCACACACAACTATACCCTCACCAGCACATCATAAGACCTGCCTGCTGTCAAATTGAAGCCACACCTGCAGGTAATTGTGATCCATGGCCTTGCTAGGATTGATGGAACTGTGATTATTACCTCCGCCACCAATGGTGGATGGAGGTTATGTTTTCACCCCTGTCTGTGTGTCTGTCTGTCTGTTTGTCTGTGAACAAAATATCTCAAAAAGTTGTGGACGGATTCGGACGAAATTTGGCAAAGATGTAGCGTATGTGACAAAGATGAAATTATTCGATTTTGGTGAAGATCCGGATTCGGATCCGGCTACGACAATGTTTTAAGTGATTCTTCACCATTGGGAGATCGGGCCAAAAACGATACACAGCAGGATATCTCAAAAAGTTGGGAACGGATTTGGACGAAACTTGGTGGACCGGTTGGGTGTCTGACAAGGACGATTCGATTCGATTTTAGTGAAGATCTGATTATGGATTCGCATGCGAATTATTTAATATTTAAGTGATTCTTCCCCATTGGGAGAAAGGGCCCAAAACGATACATAGCAGGATATCTCAAAAAGTTATGGATGGATTTGGACGAAAGTTGTTGGACAGGTTGTGTGTGTGACAAAGAAGAATCGATTCCATTTTGGTGAAGATCCGGATCCAGATCAGGCTAGTAGAATTTATTAAGTGATTCTTCACCATTGATTGATATGGTCAACCAGAGGTATGCTCTCTACTGAGTGCCGTTCTAGTTATTGTTGTGATGATGGTGATGGTTCCACTCTGTCATATGTGCTTTGAAGGGCAGCAGATAGCCCGTGAAATTGGTAGTTAGCTTTTAAATTGGGTATTTTGGCTCAGCTGACAGTTGGAAAAACTGACATCTCCGAGGGATGGTAGGGGGGATGGGGCGTGGTAAATTTGATGGATTTTTATTTCGTTAAGGAGTTAAGGAAATTGTCATACAAGGTTGGCCTGTCTTGCTGTGTGTGTTTTTGCCATAAGAACACCTGAAAGAGACACCACAATGATGGGGGTTTAAATTGACCCTGCTTTTTTATACAGAATTCTTTTCCGTTTTATGTTTGTTGATCTTTGTGACAAATGGGAAAAGTATGTTTAGGAGGATAGGTAAGATATCTGCGGCTTGACTCCCACAGCACTCGAATTTAATGGATACATTAATTTGGTGTGTCTGCAAGCATTGAAGCCAAAATATTGGGTTCTGGGAAGAGGGGTTTGTTCCGGGAACAGCCAAAGGTTCCGGGAAGAGGGCTGGCTTGTGTGGTTGTGGAAGGGTTCCATAGCTAGGATGTCTTCAAAATAGCTTGGTCCATGTGTTCAAGTAGTGTTAGATTCATTTCTGTATTAAGGATCTGTCAGAGATAGGTCGTACGTAATATGTGCACCAAGGCGGCAATGACCGTCCTTTGCAGAGCAGAAGAGGATGAGGTTTTTGTAAAACCTCCTGAAAATGCAAGGCTTGGTGGAGGATTTAGGCACAAAGGCATATGGAAAGTGATTCACGCATTTAAATGGATACTATCTCGTGCCTTTTGGCCAGAGAACTGTAAGCCAATGTGCTGTGGTGAGCTGTGGAGCCGGGTTACGGGTGGAACACTATTGAGTGGCCGCTCAGTAGGGTGAGATGGCCTGAAAGATGGTGCCGCGCCCTGGTCTAATCTTACTCCTGACGTCAAATAATATGACGTCAGGGGAGCCAAATCCCACTCCTGACACCAAATGCTATGGGTTTGCCAGCTGCGTCATGAGTTTCCTATCGGACCGCTTCCTGACCTTTATCCCTGAAGTCGGCAAGCCACAGATAACTATCTAGCTGATGGGCCACAGATGCTAAGCAAACACAGACACAGACTGAAAGGATTAGCTGAGGTAGGGTCCTAGCGCCCACTTCCCACATTAC